>NW_008348199.1:3633319-3701911 GCF_000622305.1 Nannospalax galili | reverse complement strand
CCCTCCCCCCACATTGTCACTATGGAGATTGTGTCCATGGAAACAGCCATTCCAACATCTTGTGTCTGTCTTTCCTGTGATGTCACCAGTTTGAGTGATGTGAGAACATAGGAAGGAAGTGCTGGCATGGGCGGGGCGGGGCGGGGCGGGGTGTGGGCCGCATGGCAGGAGGACTCCATCCCATGTCTCCATCTCCTTCTTATCTCCACAGTCTCACCTGGAAAACAAGCAGCAGACACCAGGTGTTGGGAGCTTCCGTGAGGCCACGGCAGTGGGAATGGCTGCGGCAGGAATCTCGTGCTCAGACCTGCCTGTAGATGTGCTGCCAAATCACAATAGTCAGAACCAATGCTGGCACTACCCTGTGGCTGTGGACCACAACACGGGAAAAGGAAGCCACAGAAGGGACAGTACGGGAGAGGACTCACCAGGGCTGGTCCCTGCTGGAGAGGGCAGGACTGTGGATATGTGCCAGCTAGCATGGCAAACACTGAGGCCTGCGCCTGGGCCTAGCACCTATGGCTCAGCCCTCACACACATGGCTGGAAGGTACTCATTGTCACTGAAACCCGCATCACCCACCCAATCTACGGAAGGATCTTTTCACAACCATGTCACAGCTGCCTCTGGTTGATAGAGCCAGTTCTTTGTGGGGAAAAGAACACTTCCACAGCCTCTGAAGGGAAGGTGGGGCAGGCCTCAGCCTGTTTTCTGGAACTGGCAAAAGAGTGAGAGGTGTTACTCCTTCCAGCGTCTTAGGAATCTGAGATACCCTAGGCCCCTGGCTTCTCTCTTCTAACAGTTCATTTGGGGAGTGGGGGGGGGGTCTTATGACCCATGTAGGAACAACAAATTGTCCCCAGGGCTGCCGAGGAGTGCTTCATGGTCTCGTGTGCAGAGGTCTCCGACTGACACCGTTGTTTCCAGGGCATCAGTCCAGGAAAACGACACCAAAAGCCTTTCTAGATGGCAGCCACTCCCATCCTTGCCTTCTGGGCCACTGCACCCTTAGCACCTGTGTCTCCCGGGGTTCCTCTTTCTCAAGCCTCTCTTGTTCAGATGAACTTCAGGGAAGTTCAAGATCACTGTCCCATACCTGCTTCCACAAAGATTACTAATAAGCAATAGTTAAGAAGGCTGGTGGTATGTGTGCTAAGAAGGCACCACTCATAAGCACCTACATATATACCAGCCTTTGCTAAAAGGAGGCTCCTAAGTGCGTCACAGGAAACACCACAAGGTAGGCAGACCTGTGGCAGAGAGAGCAGGACACCACCACCCCAGGACTCGAGCCCTGAAACTGCAGCCAGCAGCTGACTATCCTGCCATTCTCACAACATGCAAGGCGCACAGTACAGCTCCTACTGTACCATGGTCTAGACTTCTTCCTCTCCCAATGGACCCCTGCTCCACTAGCCCAGGAAGAGTCTTCACTGCATCAGTCATAAGAAAAACGAGAAGCAGCACCAAAGGTCTTGGGGCAACTCTACCACCACCCCAGGAAACAGAGGCCTTTATAAACACAGTACTAGGTCCAGTACCATCAGAAGTACAAGGTATTATACGGTGGCACTAAGGTACTTGAGCCCATCTTCAAAATGAGGAAGCTGAATTCAGGGAGGTGACATTTGTAGCCCAAAGTCACATGGCTAGTTCAAGGCAGGATTAGAGTTTACCACCAACCTGGCTTTTCTAGGCTACAGGGACCCTGTGTCTCACTGCATAGGCCATGACTAAGAGGAGGCTGGGCCCCAGGCCTGGGTCAAATGAGTTCTCTGCCATTCTAAAGATTCCTTGAGTGCTGGTTCTAGAAACACACAGCTGGGTGGCATGTGGCAGTCAGCATGCCCAGCACCTGCTGAGGTATATACCCTTTTCACAGAAGAAACTGAAGCATAAAGACAGCAGGGAGCCTTGGCCTCAGCCACACAGCACATTGTGCACCATTCTGCATGAGAAAGTGGGGTGCAGAGGTCAGGACACACACCCGCTGCCCTTCCCTGCACTGTGTAGGTCCTCAGTAGTGATGGCTTTCTACCATAAGCATGGACCCCAAGATGAGTGCTCCTTGAGAACAGTGACTTATCTCAATGTAACAGCTGAACAGACATGCCAAGAAAAAGAATTTGCCTGCAGGAACAGCCTATGAAGACAACATTCTATATATGTTCAGACTGGACATAGCATGTCTATCTTTTCACTCGAGGTGGCTACTAGAACCTCAGCAGATTTGAAACCCACCCCCATGTGATGAGATTAGGTCCATTATTAGGTACCAGCCTGGGAAGGAGGAGAGTGAAACCACTCTGCTTCAAGTCCAGGGCTGTCACCTGGGAGGGCCCAAGAACGAGTTCAAGGTGACGGCCAAAATCCCCAAGCGATCAGCTCACCAGGGCCCAGATGTTCTCAAATGTACGTCAGGAAAAACCAAGCTCCCAAAGACAACCGTTTTTTGTTTTTGTTTTTTCCCCTGAGCCAGGCCCTCTAGGAGACACTTCAGGAATATGCCTCATGGCCCCTCAGCTTAACTCTGACCATCAGGGCCAGTACAAAGTGACTAACGGAGATGGCAAAGTCAGTTCGAACACAGTGACACACGAGCCCACCAGCCATACAGACGAGCCAACGCAGTTCAAAGACCATCGACACTGCCACCTACTCCCGAGGACCACAGCACCAGACCAGAGGGACAAGCACGCAGGGACTACAGCCCAACAGCTTCTGCAAAGCAGAGCTGATGACAAGGCCTTGCTGCCCGTCCATACAGCTCTACACATTTGTCTTCTTGCTCTAAAGACAAGTAAATGGGTCCCACTCCCCTTCACAGTGCTCTGCTCCCTGCACTGCCAACTCTGCTTCCTGGAAAAGGCAGAGGACCATACTACAGCAAAAGCAAGCAGCACCCCTATTAGGAAGCAAGGGGGCCCACATCCAAACCCAGACCTATCCCACAGCAGGGTACAAGGGGCCTTCTCTAAAGTCAGCATGTGACTCCCTACGAGACAAACATTTCTTGGAAGAAGAAAACCACCATACTTTGACATGAACAACTGTTCCTCAAACTAACAATGACTATTCCAGTAAAAGGCAAAACTCTCTGTTGTAACCAGGGTGAGTGCACCTTCCACATAGACTATCAGGGACATGGTCCTGCCTGAGAGGAACAGGATTAGAATGGCTGTGGATCAAAAGGCCCCCACTTGGTAAATGATCCCACAGAGGCACTTGCAAGACAGCTAGCGCATCTACCTGCTGCAGTGGCCCCCAGTCACCTCAGTCTCTCCTTACAGCCTACTTTTCCTCACCCCTCAGTGACGGAGCAGGGCAGGAAGGATGAAGAGCTGAGCCCGGGAGACTGAAGACCCTCTACTTCCAGAGCCTCGGGTCCTACAACCTCATTCTTGCAGATGCATGCTGTGACAGTCCCAGCCATGCGCCACACACACAACAGGAGACTCAATCACCTGGCACTCTGGTAAAGCTAGATTAATGATAAAGTCTGCTAACTCTGGATTTCCTTCTCTTTGTACTTCTATGAAAAGGAATTCTTCTAAGGGGAAAACATTTTAAGTAATAAAATTTAGAGAATATGCTGTTCTTCAAAAAACACAGACTACAGGCCTTAAGCACTGAAGCTAAAAAGAAGTGGGGGAAAGAGCAGGCTGCAGGCAGGTCCCCACCCAGAGGCTCATCCTGGAAGGTTGCCCCTCTGCCTTCAGGACCACCCTTCAGAGGCTCTTCCCTGAAGAATAACTTAATCGAGAGTAATCCTGATTCCGAGGGGCGGTGCGCAGGCATTCAGGAAGCTAAACAGTAGCTGGGAAAAGTAGTTATCTTATCCTTGTGTTATTGGTCCAGTTGACTAGGTGCCAGTGTGTAGCCTGGGGCCAGCAGAAGTCAGAGGCTATGAGCCAGGCGAGGGTGGTGGTGGGAGCCTGGCAGGCCCCAACTCACCTGTGCTTGCTGTCCATTCCCACGTGCACACTGCCCCCCTCACCCCCGCTCCGACTGCTCTGTGCTGAGGCTGCCTTTCACGGTCTTGTTCTGCAAGGGGGGGAGAGGGCATGGAAGGGGAGGCTGATGCCGGCCAAAGCCAAGAGACAAGAGGGACAGGACAGAGGACAGAGAGTGGGAGGTAAGAAAGGAATGGAACATGAAAAAGGAAAAAAAAAAAAAAAAAAAAAAAAAGCAGAGTCAGTACTGAATGACACACGGGAGGTGCTGACAGGGCTTCCAGAGGCCTAATGTAAAAATAGAGACTACTATGTGAGCCTAAGATACAGCTCTGAAAATTACTCTTAAAAGAGTAAGAGTCTTTCAGGAGTATTCCGAGGACAGACCTCTACAGACAACTCTTCCTAGTACTTTCTGGCACTGCTTGGGAGACTGAATGGCCACCAGGTGTCAGTGTGACCACAGCTAGGTCAGGCATGACTGCAACACAGAGGGCTCCGTTCTGCTCCTCTTCATTCATCTCACCCCCTTCCGTAGTATCTCAGAAACATCTTTCCATCCTTCAAAAGGGAGGGGACCAGTCACCTACACACTGAGTAATGGGCAAGTGGCAGCCCAGCAGTTACACACTGTTGGGTTGTTTCTGCTGCTCTACAACCTGGGGGAGAGAGAGAGAGCTTCCCAGATCTCTGGAGCTGGCTCTCTGTTTTCTGAGTCTGAGAAATGTTTCTGAACCAGGACTTGCATTTCACTGCGATCAACATGTGAACTACGGTTCTACAAAACGCAGCGGAGATCAAGTTTTCGTTGAGTCTGGTCTTCTAACTTCTCTTAAGGAACAGACACACCTCTCAAAACCCTTCACTCTCCCCAACCCACACACCATGAAGGATGGTGGCCTCTATGCCTTGTGTTTTCCTTCAGCACTGTGACCCTCCACCATCCAAAGGTCAGGAGAAGGCTAGCACCCCAATGTGCAGGCATGGATGAAGTCCTCCAATGCCTGGGGCTTTGATCTTTCAAGGCGAGCCTCCCTGTTTTCCAGTCCAACAGCCAGCCCCCTGGGAACAAAGGCTTCTGGGGTTTTGTGACTTACCTTGTGCTTGGGGCACCTCACCGAGAAGTTTTCCTCATGAAGCAAACAATCTGTAAGACAGAAAAGACCGTCAGATAAGCCTGTGCATGCTTGTCTAGCTGGACTGAAGTATGGTAAAGTACAGACTGACAGAATGGACACAGGAGGCCCCACATTGCAGATGGCTTCCTGGTCTCTGCCTTCCTCCCCCGCTTCCATCCATATATTTTCAATTTTTATCTATATGAAAAAAACAGTACTTGTGGAAAGCCAGAAGACATCAGACACACTCAGTGCTCCCTGCTTTGTTGTGTCTAGTGGGTTACCCAGGGAGATTGTAGGTGCTCACACAGGGGCTCGACTCCAGACCCTATCAGGCTACCCTTTCTCCCCTCTCAGATAAAGCATTTCGAATAGCTTCAGATCTGTTTGGCTTTCAAGTCACTAAACACTAAAAATGTTACATCATTTGGATCTGTAACTTAGATACACTGTAGTTTTTTGTTTTTAATTATTTCTTAAGCACACTGTGATTTCTAACAAGAAAACATTAGTGACATCCAAAATAAACTATGGTAACACAATGTCACAAAAAAACTAATATTTTAAAATAGTGAATGATATGAGTAAAGATTAATGACATGAAACTGCTCCAACAGCCAGGATATACATTTGTATAAGTAAACTTCAAATTTCATTGAAATGTTTATGGCACGTTTTTTTAAAAAGACCGAAAGAAAATTATCAAAATGTATCGGTGGCTTTCTTTAAATACAGGTGATTTTCATTTTAAACATTTTTTTCTGTATTTCCAATCAAAGACAATCTTCAGTGTTCAGCTAACTCCATTCCACAGGCTCAATGCAGGGCCTACTTATAAAAGCCCTGGAAATTAGCCAGGCGTGGTGGTGTACGCCTTTAATCCCAGCACTCGGGAGGCAGAGGCAGGCGGATCTCTGTGAGTTCAAGGCCAGCCTGGCCTACGTAGTGAGTTTCACGCCAGCTGGAGCTGCAAGGAGACCCTTTTTCCATAAAGACAAAAAACACCAAAACTGGAAATGGAGAGCCCCCCTTTCTCCTCTGTATAGAAAGCCCAGGTGTTCAAGATAGAAGTGGCCAGGCCTGAAAGCCCTGCTGTCACCTGCATCCCACGGCCCCCGGAGCACAGGAGACACCCCGACATGACCACATGATCTGCAATGAACGCTTCACAAGAGGAGTAAAGTCCCATGAGGGTGCTTTTAATCATGAAGGAAAAATGATGCGTTCCAACTCTTAACATGGTCACAGCATTCCTGATGACAGCCAGGACACGCATGCGTCTAGGTAAGTTGAGCTCCAAGGCACAGGGGCAGTGTGTGGAGCAGGACAAAGAAATCTGCTTAATGTGTTCATTTTGTACAGCACAGCTCTGACAACCAGGCCACTGGGTGTGGGACGTGAAAGCAGATATGTTTACCAACACCGAGCATACCCTCAGCTCTCAGGCACAACAGCAGGAGGAGGCCATATACTTACCCTTATTAAGTTTACTATTTAGTCCATTTAAACCGAAATCACACTTAGCATCCTGCATATCTACAGACTTCAAGTGAAATCGTACATAATAAGCAAAGGAAGACATAAAAACAACTCAGATCCTCAGTGTCCTGAATAAGTGAAGACACTTATCTGCACCACCTGCTTTTGGAGTACCAGACCATCTAACAGGGTGGAGCCAGCAACTCCTTCGAAGAAGGCCTAAGCACTCAGCAAGGTGCCACTAACCTCCAGGCTCCTCCTCCAGCATGCAACAAGCATGGCAGTGAATGAAATGTGGTAATTTAAAACCCACAAGTACAAAGCGTGACCAAGACTCCCACTGTCCAACCTGCCAGCGAGTTCAGGATCAGCAGGAGACAGACACCTGGAGCGTGGGGAAGCACTCACCTTACCTGGGCTCTGGTGCTGCCAGTCTCTAGCCCAAGTCAAAGAGGAACAGTGCTGCACCTATGGAGCTGGTCTGCCTTGATGCCACCGAGTATACAGAACTGGGGATGGAGGCCATGCCAGTTGCAAAGGGCACAATGAGGAAGGCACAGGTGGCTCATTTGTCCTCAGATCACAACAGTGACCAGTTGTGACAGACCATTAGTAAAATATGCTACTACTTTTTAAAGTCAAGAAATGCCTTTTCTGAGTTAAAAAAATAACAACACAAGTTCACATGAAGGGCAGACTGGAGCAATGCCAGGCACTTCTGAAAATGGAGGGCTCCTTAAAGAGACTTCCAGACAGCGCCCACCTGTGCCCTTGCAGAAACGCCATGTAGACAGGGTTCTTTTCTGCTCTCATGGAGATCTGCACATCATCAGAAACTGTTGTAGTTTTATTCCAAGCAGGAGTTAGGACAGAGCTTGAGAGCTCAGAGGCCTACAGGGCACAGGAAAGGTTCTTCTCTGTGGCATCCAACCAGGTGCCACTGAGGCAGGAGGAGCAAAGAGAGGAAGTGCGGTGAGAGCTCACTGAGAATTCTGACAGCTGTTGGACTGCACATGGTCCGTCAGCAATAATCGCCTGATCTGTTTCTTCCTTAGAACCTACTCTACACAGTCCACAGGGCCTGGTCAGCATGCCTACAGGGTAAATCAAAGCAAACAGCTTCCTGGATCACCACTAAGCCGGGAAGGACTCCTAAGGTGACTTCCAGAAACAGCTGCCACCCCCTTGCCGCCTCCAGCAGAGAATACTCCTCCTTCATTACACTCTAGGCTTAAAAGCCAAGCTGATTTTGCCGAGCACTTCCTAACAGACTCCATAGAGCTCGGGCACACCATTCATACAGATCCCAGGCTGAGTATGGTAGCCTTAAGGAAGAACTAGAAGAAGCAAGAGGTTGACAGCATGTCCTCTCAAACGCTGATACTGGACACGGTCACCAGCTTGGCCACAGTCTACCTCAGCACTATTAACTCATACTAGTATAGACAGCAGAGCCCTGCTGCTGAGCCACTAGAAATGGCTTCTTTGATGCAGACACAAGCCCCCTGTGTCTTGTGACGACCCACACTGGGCTTTGACCCCGCCACTGCAAGATCAAAGGCTGCAGCAGAAAGGGCAGCTTTAGGATGCTGCTGCAAAGGTGGCTTCAGAGAGTGGAGTTCCCACTGCGTCTCTGCACAGGAGGAAACCCCGCAGGCAGGGGCTTTCTGCTCACCGGCACCACTCATGAGCTGCCATGTCCTTTCTCTGGCTGTCTTAACAGTCGTGTGGCTCACTGCACTGAGTACATTAAGCATTTCTCACAGTCAGAGCTCATGTTCTTGCACTGCATCCCCCACCTGCAGCCCAACTCTCAAGCCTGTGACACGACAACTAGCACAGAGGAACTGATGGTGATGTCAGAAATGTGGGATGACATCAGGTGAGGGAGTTGCAGGAGTCACAGATTCTCCTGAGACAAAGACTATTTCTATTTTCATGGAGACATCTCAGCAATCGAAGTTTTCCCCGAGACATTAAGAGCTCTTTGAAGATTTGGCTGTGGACAACAAGACAGAGATGAAAACATTGTGCCACTCCTTGCCCTACCAAGAGAGTAGGGCGCAAACCCAAGAACTCACCTTGATTATAAAGAGAAACCCAATCAAGGACACCTTCCCTAGACATGCTACATCACCTAGAACAGGATTTTTTAAAACATTTTTTAGTTTTATGTGCATGAGTATATTTCCTGCATGTGTAAGTGCACCTGAGTCACGCAAAGCGTGCGGAGGTCAGAGTGGATGCTGGAAGTCAAACCCAGGTCCTCTGCAAGAGTAGCCAGTGCTCTTAACTGCTAAGCCATCTCCCCAGCTGGAGGACCAAGAGTTCATACCTCACCTCCGAATCAGGACCTCTTGCTGAATACTTGACTAGCTTCAGTTAAATAGAGATGCTATTAGCTTAACAGGACAGGAACACATGATAGGCTGGAACAGAAAGCAAAAGGCATCACTTACTGACCCTCGGGTAATGAAGGAGAGTTTGCTTTCAAAGAGATGGTTTGGCAAGTTTCCATCAGAGACAAGTATTCCCACTGCCTTCTAAGAATCCCAACCATATTGCCTGAGCTTGTTCAAGGTGGCTCTGAGTCAACGATCTGAGCCATACAAATCCATTTGAATGGAAGTTTAAATGTGTTCTAGTCCCACCAGCCACATTTCGAATCTTCAATGATCCCATCTGCCTGCGGCTACTATCCTGGAGCCTGAGGAGCTAGAGCACTTCCATTACTGTGGAATGTTCCAGTGAGCAGTGAGCTTGATTCCTTGAGAAGTTGTACCAAGAAGCAGACCAGAACAGGGAGCGGCACCCACAGGGTCCTTGCCACTGCCAGCCCGGCTGAACAGCTGCCACTGCAGCTATGATGTGTATGCCTGCAGCACACGAGGTCACCTACCTGACTTGTGCACTTCTGAGCACGGTACTGACTGAGACAGCCAATCACACAGATTCCCCATTCACAACAATTACCCCAAATGTGACACTTAAGACTCCTTATTAAAAAACCAAGAAGGTTCAAGTGAAGGAAGCCAGACAGTTTGCTTAACTACAGGCAATACAACGAAAACACAAAGTTGATGGGGTGACTCAAGATTTGACAGCTGCACTGCAGACTGTGCCTGAGCATGATGGGGGCGGGTGGGGGGGCACAGCAGCTCAAACACCATGGAGACTTGTTAAGAGGGAGAATGAGGCCAGGTGTGGAGGTGCATGCCCATGCCCTTAACTCCAGCACTTGAGGGGGAGACAGAAGGACTGCTGGTTCAAGGTTGCCCTTGGTGACATAGTGACTTTGAGGCCAGCCTGGGCTACATGAGATCCCATCTCAAAAATTGAGACAAGACAGAGCAGAGGTAGAGTATGGAGGGAGACTAGGACCATGACCATCCCAAACCCAATCCTTTCAAACAGTGCTTCAAGGCTCTTTACTTCCCACCCATCCCCTTAATCAAACAGTGCCTTTGCCCATGAAGCAGCTCTCTGGGGAGTTGACAGCCCTGCACTGCAGGGTCAACGGTGGGATCCTCTGCACACCAATGCCCTTACTCTGCCTGTCTTATGCCTATGCCTGTTCCTGTATCTGGTAAGCCATGGCCTCTGCACTAATTGCTGCCAAATCCAAACCAAATCCCATCTGGTAACAGAGCAACCACCTCTCCAGATAGTTCCTCTTCCCATCTGAGAACCCAACACACACTCAGGGATAACAAATGCCTGCTGAGTACTTGCTAAATTCTTGCTTTTTCTATTTTCCTTTCCCTTCACTCTGACTGCAGACATTAGGAGGGCCAGAGGGCCCTGAGTACACCTCATGTCCAAAAAGTAATGGGAGAAACATTCACCGGAGAGACTGAAGTCTTCCGACAGCGGGTTTGCTGAAGCTGCATCACCTCTCATGAGATGGCACTACTGCCCAGGTTCCCTCCTTTCAGCAGCTCCACACTGCAAACACCACCCTCTCCATCTCAACAGAGGAAATACAGTATTTCCAGGAGAGTTCCAGGAGAATTTGGGGAGAACTGGCAGACATATGGAGGTACCTGGAGGGTGGTGTGCCTCGGACAACACAGATGCTTCATGCCCCTTCCCACTGAACTACTTCACCTTCCCCATCAGGTTGCTCATCTGCATTTGTACATGTGTGCATGTGCCTACCCACCACATGCACATTCAGAGGCCACAGGAACATGTCTGGTGTCTTCCTTTAGTGCTTTCTACCTTATTCCCTTGACACAGGATCTCTCACTGCACGGGAAGCTCACCACTCGTTAAGCTGACTGTTGAGGGAGCTCCTGGGATTCACCTGTCTCCATCCTCAATGCACTAAGTGTTGGGGACTCCAACTCAGGTCCTCATGGTTGCAGAGCAGGTCCTCTTACTCACTGAGCCATCTCCCCAGTCATCTGCCTGTATTCTTTACATAAGTAATAAAACAAAGTACTTACTGGAATTCTGTACATGGCTCTAGCACATCAATGAAGCCTTAAGTGGGGGTCCTGGAAACTTGGTTTATAGCTGTTCATTTTGAAGCAAAGTCACAATGAGAAGCTTGAGACCAGGATGTGAGGTACGGTCAGTCTTGTGAGACTAAGCCATTAATCTATGGGGGTCTGCCCCAATTCTGCTTAGTGTCAGAATTCCCTTTACACTGTAGGACACACAGTTGGTACTCACTGAAGACTGGTGAGTAAACAGCATGAAGTGTGTGGCAAGTGGCATGACAGATTGGTTCTCCCTCTCACACACCACCTTTCATGATAAAAATGCTCCACAAACTGAATGCATCTCCCTCCATCAAGAATGCCCACTAGTGAGCACAGCTACACACAAGTGCATATTACATATGTGCCACCACATACCTAAAAAAGGGGCAGCTGACTTCCTATTTCATGACAGAGGAGCCAGGTAAGGCCGCTCTTCATAGTCTAGCCAACATTCCACTGAAGGGTCCAGCAATGTCAATTAGGTAAGAAGGGCTAAGACGACCGTGGTGATAACACCTGCAATCCCAGCTCACAGCAAACTGAGGTCGGAGGGTTACAAGTTTGAGGTCAGCCTGGGCTATAATAGCCAGGCTCTCTCAAAACAACAAAAAAGTCAAGGCATCAGATTTGGAAGAAGTAAAACTATCGCTATTCACAGATGCCATGGTCTTGTATGTAGATAGACTACAACTACTAGAACTAATTAACAAGTTGAACAAAGCTATTGGATACAACATCAATATAGAAAGTCTACTGTGTTACCATATACTCACAGTGAATCACACAAAAAAATAACGTTTAGGAAAAAAAATAATAAATTGTGCAAAAATTAATACCTTGAAAACAATGAAACATTTGAAATTACATGATCATGGATTGGAAGACATAATATTGTTAAGATGAGAAAGTACTGTCATCTTTTTAAGTTAGCAAAGTAGGGGCTGGGTAGATGGCTTAGTGGTCAGAGAGCAGGCTTGCTATACAAGCACGCACAAAGACCTGAGTCTGGATCCCCAGTGCCCACACAAAGATGGGTGTGAGCAAGCACGCCTGAAACACCAGCACACGGCAACACTAGCCCTGCAACAATAGAGGTCATGGGGACCTGAGGTCACTGAAGATGCTGCTGCTGAAAACCAGTGAACTCCAAGTTCCGTGAGAGACCTCATCCCAAGGGAGTAAGGTCAAGCATGATGGAGCAGGGCAACCTGACTGCTTCCTCTTACCTTCATGCAAGGGATTAGTGAGCATAGCTACATACGAGTGCATATACATACATGCCACCACATACCAAAAACAGGGGCAAAATAATAGGTTTCATTACATGTGGCGTTTCATGCCTACTTTGTTGTTGCTGACCCTCCCTGTCCCTTACTTCCTGCTGTGCTTCAGTAGACCCACCCCATTCTCCCATCAAGGTATTCTATTACTCTCCCCTCCAACAGCACCCTTTTTAGTTTCATGACCTGTCCATACCCACATCCACCTAAATTAAAATCTAGAATCTGCAGGAGAAAAAATGTATAGAATTTGTTGCCGGGCATGGTGGCACATATCTTTAGTCCCAGCACTCAGGGGGCAGAGGCAGGCAGATCTCTGTGAGTTCAAGGCCAACCTGATCTACATAGTGAGCTCCAGGCCAGCTGGGACTAGAGGGAGACGCTGTCTCAAAAACACCAAAATAAAATATAGTATTTTTCTAATCTGAACTACTTTTCTCAATATCATTTCCACTCATTTTTCTGCAACTGAATACATTGATCTAAAGACTCAATGACAATACCTATCAAAACTTCAACAGCCTCCTTTTCACAGAAATGGGTAAACTGATCCCGAATTTCATATAGAAAATTAAGAGACCTGGAATAGTCAGAAAAATATTAAACAATTTTCCAAATTTATTTTTCTTTCCATCCACCTCCCCCACCCCCCACCCCCATTCACTACAGTACTTGCAGACTGAACCCAGGACCCTGTACATACTAAAGTGAGCACTCCATCATTCCCAATTTCAAAACCGACTACAAAGCTACAGTAATCAAGACAGTGGAGTACTGAAGACAACCTAGAATTAAGTCTGTATATCCATGGTCAGCTGATTTCCAACAAAGGTGCCAAGATCATTCAATGAAGAAAGAACAGTTATTTCTATAAACAGCTCTGGAACTGGAGAGCCACATGAAAAAGAATAAATTTGAACTGTCTATTTTGTCCTCAAAATAGATGAAACTTAAAATAGATCAAAGATGAGGCTGGAGAGATGGCTCAGTGGTTAAGAGCACTAGCTCCTCCTGCAAGAGGACCTGGGTTCAATTCCCAGCACCGACACAGTGGCTAACAACCATCCGTAACTCCAGTTCCAAGGAGTCTGACGCCCTCTTCTGACCTCCACCAGCATTGTACAACAAGGGTGCATTTATATACATGCAAGCAATATACTCATACACATAAAATAAAAATAAAATATAAGAATAGATCAAAGACTAAAATGTAACGCTCAAACTATAAAACTCTCAGGAAAACGATATCAATCTTCATATTTTGGATTGGGCAATGATCAATATGACATCAAAGGTAAAGGTAACAAAAGGAAAAAATAAATTTGATTTCATCAACAAGCAAATTTTTGCTGGGGAAGTAGCTCAGTTGGTAGAGTGCATGCATCATATTCTGGGTTCCATTGTCAGGAATAGAACGCAGAGTAGGCCTTGTGGTACACGCGTATAATCTCAGGACTAGGGAAGGGGAGGCAGGAGGCAGTCATCCTCAACTACATAGCAAATTAGAGGCCAATCTGGGCTACATGAGACCCTGCCTCAAAAAAGGAAGGGAGGCAGGAAGGGGGGAAGAGGGAAGGGGGAGGAAGGGACACCTTCAAAAAAGTGAAACGAAAATTCAGAGTAGAAAAAAATTTGCAAGTATCTGATAAGGGGGCTTGAATACAGAATATGCAAAAACTTCTTAGAACCTAACAATAAAAAGACAAAGCAACTAAACAATAAAGTTCAACAGCGGACAATGAGCTGGAATAGACTCTCTAAATGAGGTTACAAATGGCCAGTGAGCATATGAAAAGTGCTCAATGTCATTTGTCACCAGAGAAATACAAATCAAAGCCACAGTGACATCATTTCACACCCACTGGTGGCTAGGAGTAACAAACTCAGATAGTAAGAGAGTAAGGATGCTGAGAGACCAGAATCTAGTATACTGCTGGTAGGAACATAAAATGTGTGTCCACTTGGAAAAGCCACGTGGCAGTTCCTCAAAAGGTTAAACATGGAGTTACCACACTCAGAGAATCAGAACTGCTCATCCACACGCAGACTTGCATATGACTGTGTGGCAATACTACCCATAACAGTGAAAAGGGGAAAGTGAACCCCACGGCCCGTCAGCTGAGGCAAGGGTAGGTCAAGCACCGAGCACCCTTTCCAATAAAATTGTTTTGGAATGGCAATGGAGCACTAATACACTCTGCAACATGGATGAGCCTTAGAAACACCAAGTTTCTACGGTCAAATACTACACAATTCCATTTACATGAAATGTCTACAGTAGGCAAATCCACGGAGACACAAAGTAGACTAGCAGCTGCCAATGGCTGGAGAGAGGGGAAGGAAGGTGCGTGAGTGCTGACGGTCTGCAAGGTGATCAAAATGTACATGTTAAAATCTACTGGAGTGATGGCTGCTCAACTCCATGAACATATAAAAACTACCGAATTATAGTACACTTAAGTAGGCAAATCTTATGTGAATTAGATGAACGAAACTGCTACTGGAAGCCACCCATGCTGCTCTGCACTCCGCACTTTTAGAATGACAAATGAAGAGGGACAGAAAGGCTCAACAGAAGGGGAGATGGCAAGCCCACACCTCCTAGCCATCTGGGGCTTTTAACAAGGTCGTGGAGCAGCTTACCTGCGTCGACGGCACATGGGTAATGGTACCGGAAGGAGCAGCCTTTGTTGTAGCAGCCCAGGGTAGCGCCGGCCTCCTGGCAGTGGGAGCATTTCTGCAAGGAAGAAGAAATAGGCATGTCAGTGTTCCAGACCCGCCCTCTCCTGAGGCCTTCCCTGCACCCCACTGGTTAGACCTCAGCATGGCCTCTGTGGTTGGAGGAATCTGTGGTGGTAGGATGGGCTGGTCGATCTCTAACCACCATTCACTGACTACACCATGGGAAGAGATCCAGCAGTGTGTTTTACAGCCAGCCTCAAGAATGACCTCAAATCAAATGCAACAACACACTAGGGCAAGATATGGAACCCTACAGCACACACTGGACACACCAGAGGGCATGGCACCCAGCCCTGCCCCTGTGTTCACCCACTCGCATGCTGTACTGGTAAATTCCTCCCTGCTACTGTGAACTGCCTGCAGATCCTGCCTCTACTTCTGCCATCGAAATCTGGTGTACGAGGAAAGAGTTATGGTGGTAGATACACACGCATGTGCATGTCCATACCTTTTAGAATTAAAGGTAAAATTTGGTTTCTAGTTCTAATTAAGATTTTTTATCTACTTATCCCAAACGCCCAATATAAGTGTATTTCTCTTTAGAAGATATGGGCTTCCCGTATGCAAATGGTATTTTTAAACATGAATCCTATTTTAAATGCACTAGGAAACCTGCCATGAATTTCTGGCTAAGCAAGACATTATTCTGTCATGGTGATGTTCCTCCTGATGCAGTCAGGCTTTCTTAAAGTGGGGTAATCTCTGCTATCTCTCTGATGTGGCTGCTGTGAGTATGCATTCTGTTAGCATGGGAAATTAGTGTCCCATCAACAACATCCACAAAATGCAACCATGTGGCCCTACTGAGGAAAGATGCAACTCTTCATCCTTCCTGAATGTCATAGCCAAAAGATACAAACACTCACCCCAGCTTCTGTTTTTAAACAATTTATTATTTTTATTGTATGTATATGAGTGTATGGCCTCCGTGTAAGTGTACTAGTTGTGCAATGCCCACAGAGGACAGAAGAGGGCATTGGGGCCCCAGAAACTGGAGTTAAGGATGTTGTTGGCTGCCATGTGGGTGCTGGGATTCAAACCCAGGTCTTCTGTAAGAGCAGCCAGTGCTCTTAACTGCTGAGCCATCTCTCCAGCTCTCGTCCCTGATTCCATGAAAAACAAAGTAAGTATGTGCCCTAGACCATCTGAGCAGGCTCAAGCTCCCAGAACACTGGCAACTTTGGGGCCTAAACGCTCAGCATGTGTCAAACAGTGACAAACATGGATTCATTCATTCACCTGTGGTGGTGGTACCACGTCCACCATGCAAGTGGGATGGGTGAGGTACCACAGGGGCAGTACCTAGCATTAGGCCAGAGCTGAAAACTTCTTGCAGAGACAAATGGTGCAGAACAGGGATGTGCAGCCTGTCTGCCCTCCTCTCAGAAGATCAAGATCCTTTTGGGTGCCCCCACACCCCTGAAAAGAAAGCAAAGATGGCTTAGCCTAGCAACTACCAGGACAGTACAAGCACTTAGAGCAGCTCTAGAGTCTACTTCTGCCTTTGCCCCAGAGCTCCTTCAGGATAAAACACCTCATTGTTGACACAAAGGGACAACATGAGGCCAGTCTGTCCGGGCTGGACTGGCAGCTGGTACTGCTACTGACTTTTTTTACTCCAGGTGAGTGCCCACGTATCAGCTCTTCAGATGGTTTGAGTTTCAGGCCTTCCCCATCTAGAAGATGAATCAGAGCTCATGATAGACATTTAGGAATGGGTGTATCAAACATTTTTGAGAGCTGGGCATGGTGGTGCACACCTTTAATCCCAGCAGAGGCAGGTGGGTCTTTGTGAGAATGAGACCAGGTAGCACCTGGGAGGCCAAGACAAGTCGATCTCTGTGAGTTTGAGGCCAACCTGGTCTACACAGTTGAGTTTTAGATTAGGGCTAAATAATGAAATCATGTCTCAAAAAAGAAACGGGGGGTGGGGAGAAAAGATGTCATCTTCTCGACCTCTGTGAATATAGTCTGTGACCACGAGAAGATAATCCTGACAAAGTTCATCTGCTGGGGTTAGCAGCGGGGAAACACTGGGAGGAGCCTGAACCCATTGTAACACTGCTAAGCACTAAACTAACCAACCTGAAGACCAACCATCTCTAGACTTGTTACAGGAAAACAGCCCCCCACCTCTGCTTTTAAATTTAATTTTATAGTTGATAGTCAGATGTCCTGCCAGATACAGAAGGTGTTGTCTGAAGAGTTGCTGCTCTACAGGG
Organism: Nannospalax galili; assembly: GCF_000622305.1. Classification (NCBI taxonomy): domain Eukaryota; kingdom Metazoa; phylum Chordata; class Mammalia; order Rodentia; family Spalacidae; genus Nannospalax; species Nannospalax galili. The sequence goes on along the minus strand of NW_008348199.1, from coordinate 3,684,630 downwards.
TCTTGATGCATGCACACTTGCTTTGTAAGTGGTTCTACCCGGTTTGCCTTACTTACCTGACAAATTCCTAACCTTTGTCTGGTCAACCTTCAAGGATAGTACTAACAGCTCTCACCTCACAGAAGAATGTTCTCAGTGCTGAATACATTAGTCCAGCCTTAGAATAATGGCTGCACCAGAGCTGCTCAGCGATGTCACCCAAGATGGCCATAGGCCAAGAATCACGCATGTCCTACAGGCCAGTACCGAGACTGCTGACCCTCATCTGAGACAAGGACAGAGAAGACGGAGAGCTGGGATGTAAGGGTCTTCTCCCTTGCCACCTCAACACCTGCTGTTCCAGTCTGTCTCCCTCCCCTCCCCTCCCCCACCCCCTCCCCTTGCAGGGCCTCGTAAAGTAACCTGCTCTGAACCAGCCCACAGACCTTATCTTTTTCATGAAGAAAGCAAACTCAACAGGAAATTACACCAGTAAAATGACTCTTCCAACTAAAAAGCATGATTCACTGACTACATTATATCCCAAAGGAAAACACCAGCAGGGTTTGTTAGGGCCTCAGAGGGGCGCCTTATAGCTGGGTTAGTTCAGTGACTCTCCAAGTGTAGTCTCTGGCCTAGAGCAGCACAAGCAGCAGGGAAGCTGTTGGAAAGGCAAATCCCCAGGCTAGCACAACCTGTGCTCTCAAGAGTCTTCTAAGCAATCATGGTATAGGTTTCAGAACCACTGGCTAGAGTCACCTCCCTACCGTTTTAGATGTGCAGGACACAGGCCCACCGAGATACAATGACTGGCTAGAATCCAAGTTTTCTGACAGCCGTTTAGTGCTTTCTCTACTATACTTCTGTCCCCTACGGAGCGATCTATAGATTATGGGTGTGGAAGGCAAAAATAAGGCCTCCAATGATGCTCCACAGAACTGGAGACCTTGAACATTCTTCAGAGGTGGAAGAGTGTGCTAATCATTGGGGGATGGGGTGTCTCTTCTCATCACACACACGGATAAAAGCAAAGACCCTCTCTCAGAGTGGCACAGGGTTGTAGGCTTCAGGGTCACAGAGGTGTAACAAAGGACCACCGCTAAGGAATATGGCAGCTGTGGAGGCTCAAGGCCAGCCAGCAGTAGCATCCCAGGCCTGGAGAAAGGAGCTGCACCTCAATTCCAGCCTAGTGGATTTATATGGGGCTTGTAACCTGCAGAACTGGAAGGGAACCCGTGTATCACAGCAATGACAGAAAACTAACACCTGGGACTCCTGAGACAGGAAGAAGTGACAGCTGACCATCTTCTCACTCTCCCCAGTGCAACAGATTTCTCCCTCATGGGAAAAACTACAATTTCATTTCCTTTTCATGAAGTCAATTTTGTCACCACAAGATACCCGACAAAGGCCCACTGGGTCTGTCTCCAATGTTTTTACCAGTTCAAGAAATAAAAGCTAAAGAAAGGTGCCTGCAGAGGATCACACAGCTAAAAAGAAGTGAACAGTTTTAGAATTTTAGATTGCAGCTTTTCTTCCTGACTGCAAGTCTAACACTCGGTTTCCCTTCATTCATCCAACTAAAAGGACCTCTCAGGCCAGGTGGTGGCACACGCCATTGATCCCAGCACTCAGGAGTCAGAGGCTGGCAGGTCTTGTGAGTTTGAGGCCAGCCTAGTCTACATAGTTTCAGGTCATCAGGGTTACATAGTGAGACCCTGTCTAAGACAAACAAGCACAATCAGTTGTCAAGGACAGAATAGAAAAATTTCCTTCTCTTAAGTTTTCCGTTTGTCGGAACCATCCCCAAACCTGCACTCTAGCAAGTTTCATTTCCAATTAAGATTTTCATTCCTTTTACCTGAAGGGAAAAAAGAACTTATCTTCATTCGCCCATAGTGCAAATAATTAAAAGTCAGTGCACAGCAAATGTCCTTGACCTTGGCACTACCCCTAGGTGCTGGCCAGACCCAGTGGGGGCTTCAGCAGGATGAGGAAATCTAGACACACTTTTTTCTTTTCTTTTTGTTGATTTTTGAGGCAGGGTCTTAAGTAGTCCAAGCTAGCCCTGAATGCCAACCCTCCTGCCTCCATCTCTCAAGTGCTAGGATTACAGGCATGTGACACTACATGGAACTAGAAGTATTTTCCAAATAGGTTTCTCAAGAAGGAAGGGAATTTTTCATTTTCTTTTAACAGAAGAGAATAAAAATTTTCAGGCAACTCTGACAAAAACCTTGTACTTCTGGACACTGTAAACTTGGGAAATAATGCAGTATTGGTCTTCAAGCAAGTTTAAACAGATGCTAGCTGGCCCTTCACAAGCACCTGTCACTGTCTCAGAGGCAGGGCTTGGTGACCTCAAGTGGCAAACTGCAGGGGCTAAATCAACTAGAAGTATCTCAACTAGGAGCATCTCTGGATACTTGGAGAATCTTACATGCCTCCTCATTCCCAGAACAGCACTGCCCTCTGAGAGGTGATGGCAACCTAAACAATTGTGTTGTCCATGAATGTCTCAGAGTAGCCACAAGTGCTGCAGCAATTGGGTCGGAGCATCACTAAAGCACTGAGGATCAGTTCTGTGCAAGCCTTGCATATCAGACACCTCCACACAGTATCCCACAGCTGCCAGTCAGCACCGTACACTCTGCTCACACTTACAGTAGTTACCCAGTTGTGTCTACACACCCCCTAAACTGAGAAGTCCGGCATCCCCTGGGCCAAGCACACTGAAAACAGGGGTTGATGGGTGGCACTCGAGGTCTGACACATGAGACTTGGAGAAAACAAATGACGTGACTCTTTCAATGTGAGTTAATGTGCCTGGAGAATGTGGGACAAGGTGCTCATTTCTGGCTACCAGTGGGTAGCGACTTCCTCTTATTTCACCTTCTGTATCTAGGACAGAAGCCTCTGCTGGTCTGGTTGTGCACTCCCATACATGGCAGCAACAGGGTCTGCATCCAAGGACCCAAGCTAGCCTTTAAGGTTATGAGCGCATCTCCTTTTATTCAACTCTTCGCCCTGTCAAATTTCGAAAGCACTCAGTGTTAACCAGGGCAGTGTGCGTTTCACTCTGCTTCCCAGGCCAAGACAGTCCTTAGGCTTCTCATGGAGTCCCCATCTGGAGCAGTGTTGTCTGTCATCCTCACTAATTCCTAGGATGGCACCTGTACAACCCTGGGACCATACCACAGCCTACAACCTGAGGCTTCATAGCCAACCTCAAAGAACCCAGAACTGTGTGCAGGTCAGGACCATGAAGGCGCAGTGCACAGATGACTAGCTGTACTTATGACAACTGATCCAGCAACTGTCAATGTCAAAACCTGAATTCATTACATACACATCTCCATAAGCTATGGTATGAGCATCACACATCAGCTAGCTATCCTTGGATTCACTAGTCAAAGGCTAGTTCCATACTTAAGACAAAGTTTCCAGTTTTGACTATCCTTTTAGAATAAACAGGGTTGGTCTAATGTGACTATTATATGGGTGCAAATCAGGACAGGGAGAGTAGGAAAAGGTTGAGGGTGTCAGCACAAGGGAGAGAGCCAAACGCCCTCACATCCAGCTCACCCTCTGTAAAATGGGATAATTTGCTTTGCTTTTCTCACAAAGCTGTTGTGAGAAATAACAGTGTTTTATACACTAGAGAGGAATCTGTTTTGTTTATAGAATATGTGAACTTATCTTTGCACACAGATGTCATGTTCTCAGAGGTTACTGATGTCAAAATCAGACACAGTACACATGGAACAGCTTATTAAGTTAAGGTAAACTAAGTTTTACTGTTGTTTTTGGTTTTGTTTTGTTTTGTTTTTTTTTTTTTTTTTTTTTTTTTTTTTTTTTTTTTTTTGGCAACTTAGGGCAGTGCCTAAAACAGGAAGCATGATGGTGTGGGGGGTCACTTTTGTCACAGAATTTTCCTAAGTGAGGTTGCTGTATGTATTTCAGCATGTCACCTTCCCAGGGGTGAGGCGTCAGCTTCTGGCCACAGCCTTTCTGCTGTACCTCACAGCTCTTCTACTGCTGACCAGGACAGCTTAACATACATTTTGCTTTTGAAGACGCTAACTTAACGGGGACTGAAACACGCATGAACAGAGGAGTCCAAAAACACTGAGCAGGGCGGTGAGAGACCTCCTGTACCAGTGCCCTGTCCCTGCTCCAGGTCACAGTTCCTCCAGCCCTCCTCCCTCTTGCTATGTAGCCCTAGTCATTTAAAGCTCAACTGAATCAAACAGCTTCTGCACGCCCTGCTGCCACAGGGGTCTAGAACCAGCAGAGTACGGCACATCTAGGCAAGTCACATGCTCTGCCTCCTGAAAGTCACTGGCTTCCCAAAATGATCAGCAGAGGAAGTATATTTGCACAATCTTTTTAATTTTTAAAAAATTAGTTTTTAAAAAATTTTACGTATATGATGCGTTGCTTGCATGCACGTAAGCGCACCCATGCCGTGCAATGCCTGAGGAGGCCAGATGAGAATTATCAGATCCTCTGGAACTGGAGTTTCAGGTGGTTGTTGGTAACCAAACCCGGGTCCTCCAAAAGAGCAGCCAGTGCTCTTAACCACTGAGCCATCTCTCCAGCACCACTTGCACACTGTCTTTAATCTGACCATCACCTTTCAAAAATAAAAATAAGGTCAGTATGGTGACATATTTATAATCCCTGAACTCAGGACACAAGGCAGGAGAAATCAAGTTTGGCCAGCCTGAGCTACAAAGAAAGACCTTGTCTCAAAAGCCAAAACAAAACAAAACAAAACAAATCACACAAAACAAGAACCCAAAGATAAAAACAATCTCTAAATAAAACTATCTATCTGGACCACCATCCTCACTCCCAAAAAATTTGTATCAGAAGTGGTTCTGGATTCGGACCCGGATGGTAGAAGGAAAAGACTCTTGCAGGTTGTGCTCTGACCTCTACGTTGTATGCCATAGTTTTTAAAGAACAAACTGTGCTTGGTGGCGCAAGCCCATGATCCCGGTACTGGGAGGACTGAGACACTCTGACTGAGTTCAAGATCACTAAGCTATACCAAGAAAGTGGTTGTGGTGTTGAAGCGGAGAGACGCTGCCACGGGAAAGCCTTTCTACTGCGTTATGAACCTGCCCAGCTAGATCGAACCAGAAGGCCCAGGGGTTGGGATGCTTTTTCTTCTCTTGTTTCGTCTCCCTCATTTTTCTGTACTCCATCAACATGAAGAGGTCAGAATTTAGCTTCAACCTTGAGCAGGAATCAATTCAGAATACACAGAACTTAGACAGTTTCTTCTACCATTCAGTGAATAATGAGAAGTCACGAATTCTGAGAAGCAGGATGACTCTTTTCCGGCGGGGTCTACCACGCATGCCTCTTCTGCCCTGCCGCCGCTTTACAGATTTTCCCACGCGAGTATGTTGAGAGCAGCACTAGTACGTTGTGCTGCATCAGACGTGAAGGCTAATAAGGTAAAAGACCCAGGCTGACACCTCTTTACAGACTCCTGAGACGCAAGTTATTCTATGGCACATAAGGAGCCTGGACCTCCCTGTCAGCTCTTTGGGGTACACATGGCCTTCCTCGTTGCCTTTTATTCTCAGTGATCTTTACTTCTCAAGTCTCCCCTTGAGTTGGTGTTAGCAATTTCATAAGTATAATCTTTTTATCCATCCAACAAATCTTTACTGTATATGTATGTGCAGGGGGCTAATATGAGGATTCAAAATCTTAAGAGTGCCCAGGGTAAAGTCACAGAATGGTCTGAAGACAAAACAAAACCTGAACTGTAATACAAATAAATAGATTTTAGGGCTCGGAGGCAGTGTCCTTAACCTGTTATGGTGGTCAGGAAAATATTCTTGAGAAATGCTACTTGATCTGAACAGGACAAATAAGGTTCCTGGGATAAGGAATGTTGTTCAAGGGAGGGTCTAGGTTATCAGAGGTAGACACACGGATAACAGGCTATACTCTTAAGACACTCTGGAGATAATGACCAAAGGTCACAGTGCTCATGAGATGTACTACTGGTGAGCCCTGGCATCTGGTGGTGTGGGCTGGCACACTGGATGGGAACCCTTTCAGGCACTAGTGCAACAGGATTCTGAGGAGGCAGCTCACACCTGTACTTGGGGGCAAAATCTCAATGAGAATGGCCAGGAATGAGTTAAATTTCAAATAAGACTTTCTTGCTAACTGAAAGTAAAGCTAGAAACATAGTCTGTCTATCTCTTAGAAAACATGCTTGGTATTTTGAATAAAACTAATTATTTTTGGTTGCCTCATGATTGTGATTCTGTATTAGGAATACTCTTTTAAGAGAATAGATTTTATGGGGCTGGAGAGATAGCTCAGCAGTTAAAAGCACCTGGCTGCTCTTGCAGAGGACATGGGTTTGGTTCTCAGAACCCAAATGGCGGTTTAATAACTGTCTGTAACTCCAGTTCCAGGGGATCCAACACCCTCTTCTGACTTCTGTAGACAATGCATAACATGGGTGCACTTACATTTACATGCATGCAGGCAATATACTCATACCCATAAAAAACACTTTTTTTAAAAAAAAAAAAAAAGGGGGAATAGATTTTATCAAAATGACTCTTAAGATACAGCTTAAAATCAGCCAAGTATGGGGACTCACGCCTATAATTCCAACACTTGGGAGGCTGAAACAGGAGGATCGATGCAAGTTTGAGGCCGTGGGATATGTAGGGCGTTCCAGGCCAGCCTATGCTGCAGAGAAAGACCCTACCTCAAAATTAATTAAATCTCTGCCTCTGCGGCAAGCTTTTCCTCCATCACTTTGCCTCTAGTCACGCAGGAGGCAGAGAGAGTCCCCACCTGTCTCGGTCACTCTCACTGACATCTCCTGTATGGATCCTCCTTATACTCCATAAGATACCCTCCTTGGTTTTACCTCAAATACAGAGTCTAAGATCAGATGCACAGAGTGAGAATCCAGGTGCACAGTGGAGCGGGGAGCTGCTGTGTGTGGTGGCAGCACTGCTCGGGACTAACACCTGGCTTGCCTCTCTGGCTCGTGAGCCCCAGTGTGGTGTGTGGTGTGTGCCGGTAGTCTGTCTTTAAGTCAGTAACAGAGATAAATGCCCAGGTGGGAAAAGTGAGGCAAGATATCTTCTGTTAAAGACACTGATCAAGGCAAAAATGAAAAAAAAAAAAAAAATCCTGAATGCTTAATACAACAAAGGGCAAGAAGTGTTTATTTGTTTGTTTGTTTGTTTTTAAAGACAGGGTCTCCCAGTAGGCCCAGCTAGCCTGGAATTCCCTAAGTAGACCAGGCTGGCCTCCATCTCACAAAGATCCACCAGCCTCTCTGCCTCTGCCTCTAGAGTACTGGGATTAAAGGTGTGACCCACCATGCCTAGCAGCAAGATTTTTTTAAAGGCCACTTAGGGCATTTAGTCATTTTCCATTACTTTCCACAGGGGCAGCTGGAGACCAGGAAGCCCAGGAGGGGCCCATTTGTAAAGCAGTGTAGGCCTAGAGACTAGGCTAGCCCCAGCAATGCTATTCAAAACCACATTCCTCTGAGGATGTTAGATAATTTTACAGGTCAGGTATAGTACATTTCCCCATGCTCAACAATCAGTTTTAGTGGGAACAGTTCATGGATGATGACTTTTTAAAAAGGTGAGGCTGTATGGTACTGCTCATCATCCCTAACCAGCGTCCACAAGGGGAAAGCTTCAAACTGTCATACACAGATGAACTTCAAATGCCACCGTGGCAAGCACAGATACTGGCCACTTGCTGTGGTTTCACAGGCTCTACAATTTGCTAACTCTAAATTTCCCAGAGCTTATAGCTTTCAGATTCAACAATAACAATTCAAGGAGGTAAAACAAAGCAATATAAAGCATTTTCACAAATAAAATGCATCCACTTGCCACTGGCTGTGGTGGTGCACACCTTTAATCCCAGCACTGAGGAGGCAGAGGCAGGAGGATCTCTTTTGAGTTCCAGGCCAGCTGGGGCTACAGGGAGACCGTCTCAAAAAGACCAAAAAAGTCAAAAAACAAACAAAAAAATGTCAACAAGTCTCACTAATGATGTTTCTGCGGGCCACTCTGCTTGTCTGTGAATTACAGTTTGCATTTTGCCTTACACACTCATACATATATACGCTATTAAAATAATTGTAATCAGAGAAAATAAAGCAACATTGTTAGAAATATATATTTTGTCAAAGGAAATTTTTTTTGTGTTAAGAAAAGGGATTGGTATTAACAGGTCAGAAAGGAAGGGCTCAGGGTGCTACAACCAGGACTAGGCTTAAGACAGTTATTAGCACTTTTCCACTGACTAGAACATGCAAACTTGAGAAAAGGCTGAACCCAGCAGGAGCAAAAGTCCCAAAGAGCCCTGAGGAAGAAACAAAACAGGATCTTCTCAAGTGCAGAGACAGAGTTTAAAACATTCAAGTTTTAAGTTTCACAAGACTATGCATTAGTATTTTTTTTTTTTTTTTTTTTTTTTTTTTTTTTTTTTTTTTTGGTCTTTTTGAGACAGGGTCTCTGGAGCCCCAGCTGTCCTGGAACTCACTATGTAGACCAGGCTGGCCTCGAACTCACAGAGACCCACCTGCCTCTGCCTCCCAAGTGCTGGGATTAAAGGAGTGCACCACTACGTCCAACACATTTGTCTATTTTTATTTTACTCTGCTCAAACAACCTATTGGCTAGATAAAAAGAAATGGTTACACTTTGTGCTTTTGGGATCTAAAAAGCTATCCTTTTGCTGGGGAAGCAACTTTACTACACTGCTCCTGACCAGGGCTAGTCCTGCCTGCCCAGAAAGCCAATTACTGAACTGCTTATTTGTGAGGCACCCAGATTAAAGTGTTTACAATCTGACAAGTGGCTGCCACAATCAGACTCTTCTAATTAAGATTTCTAACTTGTGATGATTACACTATTAAAATACAAATCTCCGACCTTTGGCTCTAAGACCCTTTTCCTTAGTTTTCACTAACTCCGTGCACTTAGATTTGTACTCGCATCCCCTTCTCTTGTCCAGGGCTTTGTCTCCCCAATACTCTTGTCTTCGTGAACTTTCAACTGGACAACTGAGACTTTACAGGTCAAGGTCCTATGAGGCAAACCCACTCTTCATTTAAGTGGTGAGCTTTTGTGGACAGAGGCGGACTGAACAGGGGCAGAGGGAGGTGTTACACTGGGCAGATCTCTGCAGAAAGGAACATACTCTGACTCACAGTTTTGGAGATGCATAAAACCACCAGGACTTAACCACTGAGAACCACTCTAAGGTCCTCCAGAATTCTAATCACTTCCTATAAGTCCCACTCCTAAACATCATATAAGGAATAAGTTCCCTTACTCTGCATTTCAACACTGAAATGTTGAGGCACATTCACCCATATCCAAAAGGCAACAGATTTAAACTGCTATCACTGCAGCTACCCATAGGGATCATGTGGGATCGTGTCCCCCACATCCTCAGGCTACCCATCCCCCCCCAACCACCCAGCTGGACCTAAGGGTCACCTAAGTGACAACTCAAAGCATCCTTGGGCACATTTCAGGTGACTTCAACTCCCACAGGACTTGCCTACCCTAGGACTTTTATTCCTGGAAGGCAAAGCTCAGTCCAGTCCAGATCTGCTGGAGCACTGTGGCCGAGGTCTGTGACAGGCTCACCAACACTGAATTCTCTGAATGGATACCCCAGTTTTCCAAGTACAATTTTACCATTTGTTGCTGCCCTATCCAAATGGAAAGGCGTGTTACAAATGTCAGCTAAGGACACTACAAGGCGGGGGAGACAGTGCTCAGCTCTAAGTTGAACAATTACTGGTTCAATCCATCCTTAAAGATATGGCTATTTCCCTTTAATCCCAGCACTTGGGAGGCAGAGGCAGGCGATCTCTGTGAGTTCGAGGCCAACCTGGTCTCCATAGTGAATCCAGGACAGCTGGGGCTACAGGGAGACCCTGTCTCAAAAAAGACCAAAAAAAAAAAAAAAAGATATGGCTATTTCCTGCTTCACTTCTGTTTTGGATTCTCCCAGGAGAAAATGTTCAGCAAGAAGCCTGCTCAACAACAGGTGAAGAAAATGAAGACTTCCAAGCACCATGACCAAGGTCAGAACCTTGGATGGCTGAGATGCTTCTCCTCTCCTAACTTGACACTTTTTCTTTCATTTGTTGTGTGTTATATCCATGCATTCACGTTTGCACACACATGTACACGTATGGGACTGGCTGGCTGCTAACCATGCGATGAGGAAGAGCTTCCAACACCTGAGACATGGCACCTGCACACACATGTGCATGTATACTCACACAGGCAGGGAGGCACACCTGTGTGTCTCACACACATACACATCTTTAATTCAAACAAGGAGAAGAAAGATCATGTCAGCATAGCAGAAGGGCTGAATGATGCAGTCAAACTAAAATGTAAGGGAACCAATGAAGACGGCACTCAGATAAGAAAGATGACGGCTTGAGATACGCACTGAAAAAATGAATTAGGCCTTACCAACCGACAGAATACGGTGTCTGCCTGGGTAAGAGAGTCTTAAGACAGCCACAAGATTTCTGGATGGAGGAAACTAAACAGACACTAGAATCTGTGTGTTCTGTTCGTGAGGCTTTACACAGTTGGATTCGCAGACCTGGAGTTTGAGATCAGGGTGTCATCAGTCCATGCTTTTACAGGAAACTCCCTCTCCTCTCCATGGAGGCTATTATTCTCTATAAGGCAGTCTGCTGCCACCATTTCTGCCATCTTAGGATCCAGATGTTGCAAGAGGCAGACACTAAAACATATGAACAAAACCTTGCATAGACGCCTTCTTCCACAGAAGAGGAACGTGTGGCGAGGTCTCTGACATACCACAAAAACACCCACAAAGATTACCACTGGCTATCCATCTCTTTATTTTCCCATAAACCACAAAGTGCGTGCATGTGTGTATGAAACCATTCACATCATTACCAAAACACATCCGACCATCTCTTTAGGAATGGCTCTAGTTTAGCTTATGTTCGCACCAATGTGATGCTGTGAGTCTGTGTAAGCACCAAGAAGCTGCACCTGACTTGGGCCAAGGCTCAGGGGCTGACCTGTGCAGAGTCCCCAATGCAGCTGGGCCTGCAGCTACTGGAGTGATCTAGGCAGGTAGAAGAGTAAGGACTAAGGGTAACAGGCATTAACAAACTGTGAGTGCTAGCAGCAGCTGCTGCCAAGAACTGGGGCTGGGGAACATCAGGTTATCCGAATTTGAAGTCAATGTGCTTACCTGGTTTGTATTGGTTGTGTATCCATTTTTTTTAAGTATTTTATTATTTTATGTGTATGCATGTATTGCCTGCATGTATGTGAGTATACCTGTGTCATGCAATGCCGCGGAGGTCAGAAGAGGCCTCGGATTCCCCTGGAACTAAGGAGTTAAGGATGGTTCAAAACCACCATGCGGATGCTTGGAATCAAACCTGGGTCCTCTGCAAGAGCAGTCAGTGCCCTTAACCACTGAGCCATCTCTCCAACCCCCTATGCATTTTTTTAAGCTCAGGTCTCACTATTAGCCCAGGCTGGCCTCAAACCCATGATCCTCTTACCTCAGCCTGTCAGGAGCTAAGATTAGAGGTATTACAGGTGTGTGACACCATGCCCCAAATTCAATGTGCTTTTCAAGAACAAAGGTGAATTTAAGCATCCAGATCTACTTTCTGAGATAAGAGGTGCAAGGTCTCAAACCAGTAAACAAATACATCCACTTTCTGAGGTCCTGTCTGGCTTTCAAACTATTGATGTATTTTTATTCATTCAATAGGGAACTCAACAAAGGGAACCAGCTGGCAATTACCCTTTGGCTTCTAACTAATTACTGCCCTATTAAACCACTTTTAAATAGAAAAGTTACAAAGCAACTTTTGGGAAAAGCCTGACAGCTGCACAGTACTTCAGCTTTGAAAGTCTAAAACCACCCAGGCCCCTTCAGATTCAGTCACAATGCTGTGCCTGAGATTTGCTCAGTGAACGGAAAGCAGTAGAGTGCAGTGGAAGAGTGTTTGTCCTAAAGCCATGGGCATACATACACTCTTAGTTTGGGTCTCCCTTAAAGTAGTGCTAATGTGTCAAAAAAGTTTGCAAAAACAACTTTATGGGCTGGGGATATAGCTCAGTGGTAAAGCACTTACCTAGCATGTATGAGGCCATGGGTTCAATTCCAGGAACTTCAAAGAACAAACAAAAGCAAAAAAGCAAAAACAACTTTGTTGCCATATACACTCTCCTTTGTCCTTAGGTAATAATCACTGTCAAAACTTCACAAACTCAGGCTGGAGAGGTAAGAGAATCCCAGCATCCACATGGCAGCTAACAACCATCCATAATTCCAGTTCCAGGGGATCCAGCACCCTCTTCTGATCTCTGTGGGCACTGCACAACACAGGTATACATGCAGGCAATATACTTGTACACATAAAACAAAATAATAAATAAATGAAAAGAAAACAATTCACCAACAAGAACACTAACGATTTCTTGTTTTTTCAGGGAGGGGGCGCAATACCCTGGGTCTAATACAGGTCAGGCAAGTATTCTGCCACTGAGGCTCTTATTAATGTGCAAAGCAAATTCCATCCGGTTCCTTTTGCCCCCTCTGCTCTGAAGAACACAATTCTGAGAGTCTACATTATTTCCTGAGGACTAGACCCACTCACCAGAGAACCACACTCTGCTCCCTCCCATGCCTGAGTCTCCACATGAACAAAAATGAGGAAAAAATTGTTTGTTTTATGTGCAAAATCACTTTTCCAGCAAAGAAACTAAGATCTGGAGATTGCTGGGAAGATCTGCAGAAAGTACCAGGGTCTAGAGACTGCCGAGCGAGCACACTAATGGAAGCATTATCTTTACAGAGGCCACATGTGGGGACATTGTACAAGGGAAGACACCAGGCTGGTGACACATTTCCTTTACAACCACCTTAACTGCTAGAATGTGCCAAGCATTTTCCAAAGAGTGACCTTTGTGTTGGGGGTGGGTAGTGCTGGGGATGTAACGTGGGGTCTTGCACATGCTCCCAAAGAGATAGGCCTCCAGTCTCTAAAGGGGAATTTAATGCCTATGGCAACCTGCTTTACAGAAAGTGCTAGGAGTGCGTGTTCTGTAGATGAGAGCACAGCACAGACAAGTTGAGTGATGTGAAGAACACTCAGGATACGTAAGGCCAGGACCCATGGGAAGCAGTGCCATTCCAGGGCTCTTACCCAGGCCTCCTACTACGGCTGCTGCACAGACTGGCAAAAGCTAGAAAGTTGAAGAACTTTAGGGCCCCTATTAACTGCCTTAATATTCCCTTATCTTGTTTCTTCCTGACAAAAAGGACTATGAGAAGAAATGTGTCAGGAGACAGAGGCCTTCAGAGTCCACACAGCTGGCCCTGGACTAGAATGGGAAAGAGGAACATCGATCTTCTAATTGTTGGATAAAGGAAATGGTCTCCTAGAAAATTCAGCGTTCTCCCACAGGACTTATGTGGGACAAGATACTACTTTCTGCATGAGTCTCACTGACCTTGCAAACCCCAGAGCCTTGATCTAGAGCTTCTCCAGACATATACCAGCTCGGGGGACCCAGGGCTTAGGACGGCTCACCTGCAAATTCCTCGGGCACTCTCACTTCAGACTGCCATTCTGGCAGGGCTCTGATGCTAAGGTGAGACCATGCCAACCTTTACCACACTCTCATCGGCAGCTCTTCTGATAGACCAGCAGTACCCCACAGCACATCTCAGCATCATTTGTTAGCTTGATGTACAGTGACCTGTTTTTGTGACTTCTCTCAAAACTCATGTTTATGGTCTTTCAGCATTTCAGAGAGTACTCGTTCTTAGAAGTTTCACTTTAAAATGGGCTATAATGTTCCACTAACATCTAAAACAAGATTTAAAAAAAAAAAAAAAACAGGCTGCAGGAAAATCACAGTCCTTCAATTTGTTGTGATTATTCTGTGATTACTCTGTAAGGTTAATAATATATGGAATAAAATTTAAAACTAAGAAACTCACCTAAAATTCTGCAGAATTTGGGAGGAAAAAATTCCTGAAAGTAAGTTAACCCTTTTTCCAAATGTTTGGCATCCATGCTACCATGCAGAGACAGATATAAAGAGGTATCATACAGTTTTAGGGGAAGGAAGTTATGAAATAATTATACAACTTTTGCAATAGGCTGAAGGTCATGGGAACAGACAGATGAGCGAGCCCTGGGCCCACACTTAGAGATCCACATTATGAGACAAGGAGAGAAGCAGGAGCTGAGCTAACAGGGGCAAGAGCCTGTCAGAAGGCAGGTCCTGTGAGGGTGAGAGGATCGGGGAGGGGAGGGAGCACAGCAAGGAAAAAAAGCTGGGTGGGCAGAGAGAAGTACTGGAGTTAAGAGCAGAGACTAGGAGTCAGAGCAAAGCTTCGGGGGACTTTGGGGGTTGGGGGTGGAAATGGCAGCCTCAGCCTTTCCAGGACAAGAGCTACCGATGCTAAAAAGCACAGACAGGAATTAGAAGGGCGTGCAGAATAATGGCTTCATTCTACAGTCAACAATAAAAGCTAACTTTCTGACTTGATTTCTTTTGTTTTTTCAAGACAGGGTCTCCTGGAACCACAGATGGCCTCCATCTCACAGAGATCCACCTGCCTCTGCCTCCCAAGTGCTGGGACTGAAGATGTGGCCACCACGCCTGGCCTTCAGACTTGATTCTGATGTATTAGTATGAATTTTCATCTTTCATGTACTTAATATTTTTACATTTGTCAAATCATGTTTCCTAGGCTTTTTTTTTAAAGTAGTATTTAAATTTTTTTATTTACTTATTTTTTTATTTTATCTGTATGAGTGGTTTGCCTGCATGCATATAATACACTCCACATGCATGCAACGTCAGCAGAGACCAGGAGGATGTCAGATCCCCTGGAACTGGAGTTACAGATGGGTGTTTGCCACCATGTGGGTACTGGGAACCAAACTTGGGTCCTTTGCAAGTGCTCATAACCTCTAAGCAATCTCTCCAGCCCTTTGCTTTGGCTTTTTGAGAGTCTCACATGGTCCACATTAGCCTTGAACTTATGATCTTCCTTCTTCTGAGATTATAGGTGTATACCTCCTTAATTAACAATTTTTAAATCATATTTTAAAATATACAACAGAAAGTCAGGTAAGGTGGTGCACATCTATAGTCCCAGTACTCAGCAGTTTAAAGAACAAGGGTTGTCAGAGAATACATAGACCTACTCCAAAACAGTAACAAAAAATTAATACTGTGAAGTAAATTAAGGAAAATTTTGGTCTGTTGCATAGGGGGAAGTAAATTATCTGTTATCTGAACTTATGTTAAAAATAAATCTTGGGGCTGGAGAGATGGCTCAGTGGTTAAGAACACTGGCTGCTCTTGTAGAGGAACCACATCTGGTTCTCAGCACCCACATGGGGCTAACACCCATGGGTAACTCCAGTTCCAGGGGATCGGACACCCTCTTCTGGCATCCGAGGGCACTGCATGCAGGTGGTGCCCATATGTAGGCAAAACACTTATAAGCATAAAATTAACAGAATTTTTATTTATGCTTTTGTTCATTCATTCATTTGTGTTTGAGGCAGGGTCTCCCTAGAGTCTCAGCTGGCCTGCAACTTGCTATGTAGACCAGGTGGGCCTGAATCTCACAGAATCCTGCCTGCCTCTGCCTTCTGAGTACTGGGATTAAAGGTGTGTGCCACCATGTCCAGCTTAATAAAATATTTAAAAAAACCAAAACTTTAAATATAATCTTTAGTATACTGATTAAAAATTTTTATTAAAGGTTTATTTTTATTTTATGTGCATATTTTTACTTTATTTTGCTGCATGTGCATAAGTGTACTACATGTGTGCCTAGTATCCTTAGAGGCCCGAAGAGGACGTCAAATGACCTGGAAATAGAAATGCAGGAAGTGATCCTTTGTGTGGATGCTGGGAACTGAACTCATGAACAACTGACCAGCTTTCAAGGTACTGCAGGAATAAAACAGCATTTCATAGGAACTTTGGGCTACTGATCGTTTTGGTATTCTCTTTATAGGAAATATTAAACAAACAAACAAAAAAAGGTGCTATCTTTCCTATCAAAGGGCTAAATAAGACAGAACTTCTCATTTAATGTAAAGGAAAGCAGCTGGGCGTGGTGGCGCACGCCTGTAGTCCCAGCACTTGGGAGGCAGAGGCAGGTGGATCTCTGTGAGTTCAAGGCCAGCCTGGTCTACATAGTGAGTTCCAGTATAGCTCGGGCTATAGGGAGACCCTGTCTCAAAAAGACCGAAAGTAAATAAATAAATTAATGTAAAGCACTTCTGAAACAGCTGACACTGCAACTGTATTCTGAAAACAGTGTTCGCCACCTGAAGCACTGTTATTCTTTAGTTTAATTTTTATTCCATTTATTTACTTATTTACCTATTTATTTATTATGTGTGCATGTATACATGGGTATGTACATGCCAGGGTATGTACATGGAGGTTAGAGGACAACTGCAGGCTTTAGTTCTTCCCTTTCAGCGTGGGGGGTCTCAGGGCTCAAACTCAGGTCATCGGGCTTGGTGGCAAGCATCTTTACCCACTGAGCCATCCATCTCTCAGGCTCTGAAATGCTGTTAACTATTCAGTCACTGAAAGTTGTAAAGGGAGGGAAGACACACATTGACCTACTATATTTGGTGTATTTGCTCCAATTACAACATCGGATTTTATGTCAGGGTCACAGCTGAGACTAACGTTCTGAGTGGCATTTTAGGTGGCAGGCTCACTGTTCAGCCTTTCTGGGAAAGAACTATGATTTAGGGTAGCTGATTTAGGTGCCATTAACTTTCTATAACAGACATGGATTTAGGCTCAGAGTCTAGGGATTTAGCCTGATAATTCGTTACCAATAATCTGATTAGATATGGTGGACTAAAAATATACATCTATTCCCTACCCACAAAAGGGGGTGGTAAACTCATGAGGCTAGTGAGGACATGACAAATGTATGGAAAAGTATATACATTTTGAAAGCTGGACAGTGATTCAGTGGACTGGAGGGAAGCAGAGGGCAGAGTACAACAGAGGAGCCCCTAGAAAAATGGGGACCTTGTGTCACAGAACCTGAGAAGGCCAAGGCCCACAGAGAGGGTATGTGTGAGATGGGGCGAGAAATTAACATCAGCTCACCGTCTGAAGGAGGACTTAAGATCCCCTAACTCAACCCAATCTAATTAGGAAAACTGTCCTCACCAAAGGGCATTGGGTGTATAAAAACAAGTGTGAGGATGTCAAGAGTGTACACAACGAATCCTCTGTCCACATGGCAACACTGCTTCAAAAGAATAAATTAGTTATTTATTATGTGTGTGAGTGCACTGCCTGCAAGTACGTGAGTGCACCTGTGTATTCAATGCCTAAGAAGAGGGTGTCAGATCCCCTGGAACTGGAGGTACAGATGGTTGTGAGCTGCCACGTGGGTGCCGGGAACTGAATCTAGGTCCTCTGCAAGAGTAGCCGGTGCTCTTAACCACTGAGCCATTTCTCTGGCCCCTCAAATAATTATTTTTTAGCATCTCTGTTTTTCTTTAATGGATGGCCAAGGATAACTAGATTTTTTAATCATCTCTAACAACAAAGGAAACAGAAAATAAAAAAACTTAAAGGTACTAAAAAAATAAAATTATACCTGTTAAGTAAGCTGATTTTTTAAAAAATCAGTACAAAGAAGCAGTTCAAAACATCAAAAATAAGTAAATAAAAGGTAGAGAACAAAGTAGAAGCCTGGTAAAATTAGAAGAAAACAACAGAAACACAAAGCTGAGGAGGAGAACCCTCACTAACAGGAGGGAGACAGTGGGACTAGAGGACACAGAGGGAAGGGAATTGCCAAGAAGAAACAACAGGACAAATTTCCCAGACAGAAAGCTATGAGAGAACACATGGAAAGATTCAAAATAGCCTGCATGACAGATGAGGAGCCTAGTCAAAGCTTAGCACTGCGAGAGCTTGTCCCCAGGGAAGATGAGAGCCTCAAACCTTTCAGAAAAGAAAAGCTGAACTCAAAGGCCTGACACTAGAACAGCCCCAGCATTCTCCACTGCCAACACTAGAAGGCGCAGGACAAGTGAGGAGTAAGGAATCCAAGAGAATGAAAGCTCCACTAAATCTAGAACCCCACACCCAGCCAACTCTCTAGTAAGCACAAGGGTGGGCTAACGACACAGCCAAAGGACGAAGCAGTCCACTAAATAAAGTAGCATTTTAAGAAACAGAAAGAGATGGGACTAGCAGGGGGTTAACAGAGACGTGGAGATGAAGATGAGGATGATGAGCCACCCCAGGACAAGCATCATAAAACAGACCTAGAAGAATCAGTATCCCAGTTGCAAAGTACAATGAGAAAGATGGAACTCAAGAAGACAAGTAAATGAAAATACAAGTCATCACCTAAAGCAAGCGCTGCAGTCCCAACACCTGGGTAGCTGAGGCAAGACGGTGACGGTGAGACCTTGCCACCAAATCAAATCAAACCAAATACAATCATACTATATTCTGTGGATATCCCAAACACTGAAAAGGGATTTTTACAAATCAATGACTAGGGGCTGGAGAGATAGCTCAGTGGTTAAGAGCACTGGCTATTCTTGCAGAGGACCCAGGCTCGAATCCCAGGGCCTACATGGCAGCTACAGCCCTCCATGACTCCAGTTCCAAGGGATCCAGTGCCCTCTTCTGTCTTCCACGGGCACCTACGCACATGCAGGGAATATACTCATACACATAAAAAAGAAAAAAAGATAAAAAAAATCAACGACCAAAATAAACAGCACTAAATTGTACTCAGAAACTACCAGAGGCTACTTCTGAAAGCTGTACTGTTAAAGGTGAATGACCCTGAGATGCAGGGAGCAGTGTTGAGAAGGGGTAAAGCAGAAACCCTTATTTCCTAAAACGATAACTTTGCAACATGTAGACACATTACTGAAAAAAATACTTTATTTTCTGTCATGGAAAGAATTTGTGATATGCAAGATAAAGACCAAGGTGTAAGAAACAAAACCAGAACTGAACAGCCCAAACCCTCGGAGCTCCCTCACTCACCATCTCTCTGGCGATTTCCAGCGCTTCCTGTAGGCCATAGAGCCTGCCGCACACCAGGTAGATTCCGTTGGCCCAGAGAATGCAACCCTCATGGACCCAAAATTCGTTGCTGTCAAGAGGTAGTTCAGGGATTTGTAGCTCCAGCTCGGGGCCACCTTCCGAAGTGGTGGGTGCAGAGGGCTTTGAGTCCAAAGCGGTCTTTTCACTGCTGCCGTCAGCTGCGGCTTTTTTACAAGGGAGCCCCCTGGACAGGGACCGAGGGCCTCCAACACAGTCTTCTGAGCGGTGGCGCCGCTTGAACCGAGGATGCGCGGCCAGGCTCCTCTGCTCCTTCTGCTGCTGCTGCTGTTCCTCCTCCTCCTCAGTGTCCGTCTTGGAACCATTGGAAGCACTTTTGTGCCTAACCTTGACCTTGCTCTGCATTTCTGTGGCTCTCTTAGGAGGTGGATTCTTCGGGAGAGTGGCTGCATAATCTTGGGGATAAAAGGGTCCAAAGAGGTCACCCATGTTGCGGTAACTGGCCCACTTGCCACAAAGACAGCAGACTAGGTGCCCCATAACAGAGGATTCTGTCACAACAGGCCCCTGCAGCATGAAGGACGAAGCTGGGAGCACTTTGCTTTCCGTGCTGCTGGGGGGAGGAGTCAGAGACCTCTGACCCTTACGGCTCCTCACCAATTTGGTCTGCTCTTCTTCTTCGGCATTGATGATTGTACACACAGCTCCAAGTTCACACTTATTTACTACATGGATATAAGGGAAAAAAGACTTGTTCTTGGCATCGGTTTTATCCAGAGGCTGCGTGGCGTACTTGAGCTTGATCTCCGGCTCTTGGGGCTCTACGATGGGAACTGCTTGTTTGGTTTTCCGCTTTCTTGGCTGGGCCCCAGGCTTCCTTCTCTCCCTCCGCTGCCTCTGCTTTTTTGGCTTTGGTTCTCCATCTGCAGAACCTTCTGGAATTTGAGGGGGCTGGGGGGGTGGAGGGGGTGGCTGCTGCTTCTTCTGCTTATTCACACTACCGATGGGTCTCCCCTTCTTCTTT
Organism: Nannospalax galili; assembly: GCF_000622305.1. NCBI lineage: Eukaryota > Metazoa > Chordata > Mammalia > Rodentia > Spalacidae > Nannospalax > Nannospalax galili. The sequence goes on along the minus strand of NW_008348199.1, from coordinate 3,664,470 downwards.
CCTGATGGGAAATACCCCTTCGGGGGGAAACTTTCTTGTTTGGGTGAAATCGTGACTGTCTCATTCTCTTTCTCTTCAGTCTTGGGGTTTGCCTCTGGGGCCAATACGCCCAATGGAGCTACATTCTTTGAGTCAGGAAAGATTAAAGGCGCTGCCCCACTCAGGGAACCATCTGGTCTCCCTTGGTTGCCACCAAGCTTCTGTGAGGTTGTGGATGCCACGGTACTGGGGGGCTCCTTTCCAGTAGGAACCGTTTCTTTGTGTGCCTCTGTCTTCACTTCATCATCCCCACCGCCATGCCACTCTTCTGAAGGCCTGGGAAGTGGCTTCTCAGCACTTGACTCCTGGTTCACTGCACTGACCAGGTCAGAGGCCACCTCACCTTTTCTCTTCTCCACCTCCGCCTCCTGAGTAGCCACAGGCCCGCCCTCAGGAGGACCACTCTTCAGAGACAGGATGTCATCCAGTGTGACTGTGTCTCCCCCAGCCTCAGCACTGTTTGTAGACGCACTTCTCCTAATGTTTGGAGATGTGATCTTCTGAACTATAGCTTCCAATTTCAATCCCCGTCCCTTCCGTGGAGGCAGTATTTTGGTCTTAGCAGGGCTCGTGAGCGTGACAGCAGGACAGTTTCTGTTATCTGGGTTTGGCATGTCCTTGGAGGAATCTCTCTTAGCGACAGACTTGATATCCTGACTGTGAGAAAGATGGGCATAGGAATTGTATGCCTTATCGGCACTGTCCTTTGATGGGTGAAGGAGGCGCCCTTTATCTTCAGTGTTACTATTCTTTACATCTTGTGACTGTCTCTTACTGGGAATGGGGGAGATAAAGGAGCGGACACGCCTCCGCATGATTAAGGGGTTTTGAGAAGAATGATCCTCTTGGCCCGGAAGCCGTAGCATCACATTAGGTTTGGATGACTGTGCAGACTCAGCTAGCCCATGTCCATCTGTCTCATGGGGGGGCCCATACCGTTTTTGATTAGATATTCCTGGAGGACCACTGCTTTTGGCTGGAGAAGTTTGCCGAGAAAGATCCCAACAAGACTCTTGTAATTTCTGAGAGCCATGCTTCAATTCCATGCCTTTGGTAGGCAGACCATCATTCGACAAGAGACAGCGCCCAGCTTCCTGAGTACTGGGGTCATGGTATGTCCCTACTGGTGGGCCATACATCATACCATCTTTGTCATTTTTCAGGGGGCTCCGTACCCTGTCAAGAAACTGCTGCTGCCGTGGGCTCTTCCGTGACCCTTCTTGCCTATGCTGTGCAGCAGCAATCACTCCCTGAGCAGAACTGCTGCTCCAATCTTTATACTCCTCTTGTTGCGGCTGGTACATCTGTCTCTTATAATGGAGCTGAGAATTCAAACCTGTACTGGGGTCCCCGTAAGCATGAGCCCGGGCATTTGTGTGGTAAGCAGAGGCCAGGCTTTCGGAGTTGGGAGAAAAAGGAGCATGTAATGAACTCCTATTGGCCCTCTCTGAAAAAGTCATGTGGGGGTTCATGTGGTGAGGGTCTCCTCCTGGGCCTCTGCTCCTGCCAGGAGACATCTTCAATTTTTCTGCAAAGTCCTGGTACTGAGAAGGGGACCGACCCCTCATGGCCTCCCGACTACCAATTCTACCAGGGACCCGCCGCATTGGCGTGGACCTGCTGTCTTGAGGGCCATAGTCCGAAAGGGAATCATGGGCTGCTCCAGGGCTGGCATTACCACGGTAAGACTCATGCTTGATGCTAGCAGGATGGCAGTGGTCTCCAGATTTTTTGTTGAAACTAGCTTGGGACTTAGACTGCTCAAAATCTTCCTCTTTTATCTGCCCACTCTGGGACTTCAGCTTTGTTTCCATGGACACCAACCCACCTGGAAGAATGACTGACTGACTTAAACTTGGGTTGAGACGTTCGCTCCTCCCAATTCTGGTGTCAGCACCCATGTGCCCCAATGAGTGAGCCCCTGGGTCCCTGACGATCTGTCTTAGTGGAGAAATATCACAGATCACTGATCTCCTCTCAGAAAGGGAGCCCCCAGGCTCATGGGCTGATGATGGGGGTTCTATCTCAAACTTTCTGGGAATGGGGTAGTCAGCCAAATTGATCTGTTTCATTTCAGAAGCTGTACTGCTAGATTTCCTTTCCCAGGGGCCCCAGTGGGGATTTTCTAACAGGGAGCCAATGCTCTTGTTCAGAAGGCCCCTGCTGGCTAATTCATTGGTTTGACTAACTAAGATGTTGGGCCTCGCAGTTCCTTCTAGGCCACCGGCCATACCCTGATGCTCCTGAGCACTCCTAGAATACCTCCTGTCAGGGTGGTGGTGGTAGCCCTGAAGTACTTCCTGCAGGAGGCTTGGAAACTTCTCATTTCTACCCTTTCGTTCCCCGTGGCCAGTAAAATCCCCCTTTTCTTGCCCTGTAGGATACTGAGGAAAACCACTGACATTTCGTGGTACAGCTGGCCCAAAGCTCTCTTTGTAACTGTAGCGCAAGCTTCCAGGAGACTTGCTAGGCTCAGTCCTGCCTGTGAAACTTGGGCCCACTGCAGTGTGGCTACTCTGGCCATTTCCCTCGCCATTATGGCTGGAGCTGCTGTCTCCATTCTTGCTCCCTTTGCTCCCTCCTCCTGGAGGGTCTGGCTGTGGAAGTGACGTGTGGCTGGCTTCCTTTACCCCGCTGGTGCTAGGTGGCCTCTGGCTGGCAGCAGGATCTTCCTCTTGGGAGCCTTTATCTTGTCCACCAGGTTTTTCTACCCGACCTGTCATGGCTTCCCGGGAGACAATCACCCCGACTGTCTTCTCATTGACTTTCGTGTTCCCCTCGGATGACAGTGGTGCATCCTTAGCACCCGGGGAGGCAGCTTCTTCTCTAGCTGCAGGACTGGCACTGAGCCTGGGAGGCTCGTTCTGAGCACCTTGTGCTGGTGAGGAGCCTGCTTTCTCAGAGGTTCCACACTTGTAAGTGGTGTCCGAGCTAGTGCTCTGACCACTCAGCTGCCTGACTCTCTCACCTTGATCTTCCGAACTGCTGGAACAACCTCCATCCAAAGACTCTGCCATGGGGGACTTCAGTTGCTCCTCAGCTTGTGAGGAGCCTTCTGAGTTTGTGCAGCTGTCTGCTTTCTTGGATGAGGAGGGCCTCTTGGAGGTCTTCTTCTGAGGTGTCAAGGCATCAGAAAGTAGCATGTGCTGAACAGTGTTAGGGAGATTGGCCACTTGAGTACTGAGAGCACTCAGACTGCTCAGCCCAGGATCTGTCAGCCGCTTTTCTGGCAGCCCTTCTAGCCCAAACCCTTTGAAGCTGGCAGCATGAGAATTCGGACTGGGCATCATAGACGGGGTTGGACTGAGTTGAGGCATCAGCTGTAAAATTCGGTTTCTGGAGCCCATGGGCACACTGCTTTGCCCACACTGGAGACTCTCCCCACTCTGCATGAGAGGAGAAGGGGTAGAGCTACAGCTTGGTGACTGAACCACAGAGGCGGCAGGAGAAGGGTTAGAAATGGGGCTGAAGTTCTGGTGAAACTGCATGGGGGACCTCACAGGAACGTCAGGCTGGTTGTACTGCCCCACCTGGCCTTGAAGGGGCAGTTTTGTGGCAGCATTGGTGTACTGCATCACATGCTGAGAGGGATGCTGCTGCTGTGGCTGTTGCTGCTGCTGCTGTGGCTGTTGCTGCTGCTGCTGCGGCTGCTGCTGTTGCTGCGGCTGCGGCTGCTGCTGCCCCTGCTGGGCTGCTTGGGGAATCTTTGCCTGTTCAAAATTTTTCACAGACTGTGGCTGATAGCTGTAATTTGATTGTGTTCCGTAAGCCTGAGCATTAGAACCCACATTGTGCCCTTCGTACTGGGATCCAGCATTCACACTGTAACTGCCATCATAGCTCTGTCCAGACTGACTGAAACGCTGTGGTGAAGGAAAGGAGGAGGAGGAGGAAGAGGAAGCAGAAGACTGGTAGTGTTGGCCAAACTGACCCACTCTTAACTGGTACCCAGCAGCAGAGGATGGCAGGGTTGAAGGCCGCTGCATTGGCTGTAGATGGGACGAGCCAGAGGCTGGCTGGCCAGTGGCTTGAGGCAGAGGCTGATGGGATTGGTAAAGCTGTTGTCTCAACTGCTGTACTTGCTGCTGCTGCTGCTGCTGTTGCTGCTGCTGCTGCTGTTGCTGCTGCTGCTGGCTGGAGGCCTGCTGTTGGTACTGAGCACTCCCAGGAGAGAAAGGCCCTGTGTAATCCTGCTGATAATGAGACACACCACCAAGGGCAGAGTGCTGTGCTTGAAATTGGCTCACATGACCCTCACTCCCATACTGATTGCCAAAGCTGCTCCCCTGGGGAGGTCCGTAGCTCTGCACAGGCCCAGAAGGCCTTCGCTGAGGTGGCTGCGGGGTTCCTGCTGCCACGGGGTCTTTGCCGCCTGCCATGTAGTAGAAGTCTCCAGCTTCTTTTCTGAAACCCTGGTAGCTCTGATGGCCAGAGGTCTCGCTGGCCATTGCTGTAGCAGCAGCTGCTGCTCCTCGCCGTCCACCACCACTGCCACCACCGGAGCCACTGCTGCCACCACCTGCGCTCCCGAAATTCTGGAACATCTGGGCCTGACGAGAGCTGAACTCTTCTATACGGGATGAGCTGTGTACCTCCTGTGGGTAGCTCTGCTGGTTTCCGTGGTAACTGCTTTGCTCCCGAAAGGACTGCATACTGTTCAGCAGCACAGCAGCAGGCCAACAGCCCTCCTGGAAAAGGAAGAAAAGAAAGAAAGGCATGAGACATGCATCTGCTCCATACAAACAAAATCAAGCCTAAGACAACCTGGATGACCAGATGAAGCTGGCTGCTTGAATCTCATCTCCCTTTTCTTATTCTATTTCTGATAATGTAGAAAAGCAGACAAATGGTGTAAAGAACGAAGCAGGAGTCTCATGTAATGAAAGACATACTGGGTGGATGCGGACTCAGATACACTCTTTAAAGAATTTCATTATTAGATAAATAAGCCCAGCCCCCGTCCCCCAGCCCCTATTCAACTGGGTTAAACATCAGGATGTGTCATTACTGGCAATGAGACACGATTTTTAATTAATCTTTCAGTTATAATGGGGAATGGTGAGAAAAGCACTTTCATTTATTAGACTGACTACTGAACTGAGGGCCCTCAATGAGTCGGCTCTTCCACTGGCCTTCCACCCCGCCAACCTCCCCTAGGCAACAGGAAAAAGAACTGTCCTGAGAACCGAAAGCCATTTCCTCAGGTTCAAATGCATGCCACTGCAGGTTACCACAGTTACCAACCTGCCTGTGATGACTAGTGACCCTGGAACACTCAACTCTTCACTGTGGACTCCTTCTACTGCAGTCAAGCACACCACCATCAGAGCTGACCTTTGCTTGACAAACGGCCCTTCTCAAGCACTACCCTCAACCCCCAGGTGACAAAGGGCTACATACAGGCAGAGAACAGCACTGACTAGTCTTTCAGACTCTTTTTTTTGGAGGTTTGCAAGGAGTTTCAGTGCCTCTAATCTCTACATGGCTTTTCACTTGCCAATCAAATATTCAGTTGTCATTGCTGTTCTTATGATGGAGAATCTAGAGAACCCCAAAAAATAAGAGTTGAAAAGAGTATCAAGGGCTAGAAAGATGGCTCAGAGGTTAAAAGCACCTGCTGCTCTTGCAAAGGACCTGGGTTCAGTTGCCAGCACCCATATCAGGTAGTTCCGGAGGATACAACACCCCCTTTGGGCCTCTGGACATGCAGCAAACACTCATAACACATAAAATAAAAAATCTTAAGTAAATATATATGTGTGAACGTATGTATGTATGTATGTACGTACACACACACACACACACACACACACACACACGCAGCCTAGGACCCAAACTTTCCAGAGTAGTCTGACTGGGCTACCACCTTTACAGTCTCTTTGCTAACGTATCATCCTCTTGTTTAATCAAGAGCTGACTTTATTTTTCCTTTTGCTTGGGTTCATCTCCTCAGAGTCAGAAGAGGACAAGGACAAGGACAAACTTCTCCAAATGACTAAAAATCAATTGTTTAAAAGAGAAGTTATAGGCTAGAGAGATGGCTCAGTGGTTAAGAGCACATACTGCTCTTTCAGAGGACCAGGGTTCAATTCCCAGCACCCATATCAAACAGCTCACAACTGCTTTTAACTTTAGTTGCCAGGGGATCCAACACCTCTGGCTTCCTGCACTCATGTGCACACAGCCACATTCCGACACTTACAAATACACATAATTGAAAATTGGGGAAAAAACAAAGTTATGAAGCATATGAGCTAACCCTAACACAGTTTTCTTACAGGGGCTTATGAAGTTAGTTTCTTAGTCCCTCTCAGAGGGGGCTGAAAGGTACAGCCTACAGGAAACTCTGGGATCATACTCACCATCTCCTTGGTCCTGGGCCAAGCCATTAACATTTTTATACAAGACCTCTGTTCCACTTATCAAGCTCCCCTTCATACAGACAACCGACCCCCCTGCCACCCCTCACAGCCACATGGCTTACCCTCACCTCTCTGCAGTCTCTGGGAAGCAAGCATTACCTTACAGCAAGGCCTTCCCCTGTCCATCCTATTTAAAATAGCTAACTACACATCTTTACCTTGGTTCCTTCTCCTTCCCCTTTTCTGTCCCCCCTCTCCCAGGATAGATGCAGTACAGTCTAATAAATGAAAGCAAAATAATGTTTACTGTTGTCTGCCCCTTGAGAGTAAAATGTAAACTCCTAAAGGGCAGAGACTGCTGTTCCTCACTATGCTCTTCGTGTCGTTCAAAGAATAGGGAGCAGACAGCAGACACTCTGCATGGATTCTTAAATGGTTTAAGAAGGAGGCCTTACAGAACTAGGCTCGAACTGAGTGATGCCAAGAGGGCAAGAAAAGTGCAGTATGATCACTCTAGGGCAGGGCGTGGTGGCACACGCCTTTAATCCCAGCACTTGGGAGGCTAGGCAGGAGGATCTCTGTGAGTTCAAGGCCAGCCTGGTCTACATAGTGAGTTCCAGGACAGCTAGGGCTACAGGGAGACGCTGTCTCAAAAAAGACCAAAGAAAACATGATCACTCCAAAAGTATGCTCACTCTAAAAGCAAGGCTGGAGGGTGCTGACAAGCTGCCTGTAAGATCCTATGGGTCCAATTCTAAGAAAAACACCAACTTGAGTGCACATGAGGACTGAGGAAAGACCTCAGAAGCAGACACCACATGGAGATGAGCAGCCCAGCCTCTAAAAGCCTGGCGCAGTCCTAAACACCTCGTGTCTGGCTAGACAGGGGCCGACTTCTTCACATCTGAGTATATACTCACATAACTCAGAGTTATCCTTTTAAACATTCATATACAAAAATCTCAGTGCCTAAAGGAAACCATTTCTTAGCACCTTCAAAAGTCTCTTCAACAGAAAGCCATTTCTCCCTATGAGTCTGCTGGGAACAGTGTGTTTCTATTTACGTGTTCAATATAATGCTTGATATTGTTCCAGCAATTACATGTAGTAACTCAATCCTCACAAGACCAGCAATTTCACTTTACAGAAGAGTAAACTGAGGCACAGATTTCACCAAGTTTCTGAGGGCCTCGTGTGGCCGTACAACAGGCCACGTTTGTCACACACACTATATTACCCAGAGGATTGTTTACCAGGTCAATAACAAGTCTCAGCCTCTCAGATCAGCCTTGAAGGCAGAAGCTGCCAACAGAATCGCCTCTCATAGGACATAATACTGTTCCAGCCGATTCTCCACCTCCTCTAGCTTCTCTGTGACAGTCAAGAACAACTCCATTCACGTGAGTTTCTCCTGTGGGCAGCGTACTTCTGTTCTAGTTCTTAAAGCCAGTGGCCTTCTCTAGATAATAAAGTAGGGCTGATGTGGGCTAAACTGAACAAAAACAGTAAGTTTATCAGTTCACTGAAGGAAAGGAGAGTTGTCTCCAGAGACAATCTCTATAAATAATGTTGTTTAGTTAACTCTTCTGTAAATAAAGCTAGGCTTCTGAAGGTTTGAATGTGTAACAGTGGTACCATTTGCTCCCTATTTTTCCTAAACAGGAGCCACTAAGAATTAAAGCCCACTTCAGACATCAGCAATCTGGCCTGGGCCTGCCTAGTTACCAAGAACCCCATCTCTACTGGGAAAGGAGTCACGGGAACAATTCCTCGGCAGGCCTGCTCCTAGCCCTCCCCTGTACACCTCTTTGTCTTGGATGATGTTCTTCTCTCTGTAGTAACAGTTTGAGGACCTGAAGAAAAAAATCCACAGTAGGATGGAGGGAATCCCTCCCCCAGGGCACACACAAAGTATCAGGACCAAAGAGTGCTTCCAAGTTTATCTTCCATAAGCGTGTCAAGTAAAGCAGAGAACAAACAAAAGACACACGTCATCATCAGCACATAAAACAAGCTAACAGATCGTCCCAATACCAATTTATCAAAAAAAAGAAAAAAGAAAAAAAAAAAATCAGTGTCAGTTTCAAAGCACTGTGATTACAAATGGCGAATGCCGACATTCCTTTGTTTGGTTGAACACAAGCACGTACTAAAGGAAACTCAACATCTTGCAGTCAGTCATCAATGAGGAATTTTCAGGTCTAACTGGAAGAGGTTTACTGACACACCTTTCTCCCTGTCTCTTTCCAAATTTTCTCACATACCATAACTTTTCACGTTTCAGGCCGGCCACAGAGGTATATTAGTGAGGTCTAGGATTCAGGCTTCTATATTCCAGACCGTCCCAGCTGCGGACTGCTCTCTGTCCTGATAGACAGCTGCTACCCTTACTGTCTTAAGAGAAAACCAGAACCAACTTCCACTGCCCTTCTGTCATTACCAGCATATTCCCAGGCCATTCTTTTCTCCACAAAGTCCTCTAAACTGTCTTCAAGAAAGCTCCCATCTTTCAAAGTGCAAGTAGGCTTAACCTGCTGACAGAAAGACAAATGATTCTCCTGCTTTAAAAACTGTTGGTCCTAGCCGGGCGTAGTGGCACACGCCTTTAGTCCCAGCACTGGGGAGGCAGAGGCAGGCGAATCTCTGTGAGTTCAAGACCAGCCTGGTCTCCATAGTGAGTTCCAGGTCAGCTGAGACTACAGGGAGACCCTGTCAAAAAGAAAAAAAAAAAAAAAAAAAATGTTGGTCCTTAAGACATCAACAACCTATACAGGTCTAGGCATGGCCACTGTAGTGACATACTGTCTGTCCTCCAGTTTAACTCATCCACCTTCAAACTAGCCAATACCCTAGGAGCGGCACCAAAGACTACAGACTGGCCCTGCCACCCTCTGGCTTCTAGCCCAGCTTGGAGACAAAGAGATCTGCTCTCCTGATCCCAACCAACAATTACTGAGGCTGGCAGGAGACTTCCCACCAAAGGGACAGTCCTGTCAGCTGTCTGACAACCTAAACATTTAGTCATTTTCTCTGAGCTCAGAAACTACTTCCTCTCAGGATACAGTAATAACTCCCTGTGATTTCCGGGCCAGAAAATGCCACTTCCCTTGTTTATTTCTCAAACTTTGTTCACCCTTTACAAACAACCCTTTTATTATTATTCGGCACTCTAGTCAAATCCACATCCCCTTTCCATGGCCTCTTCGGCAGATCAGAAGCTGGGGGACTATCTTTCAGAGCCTTTTCCAGCAGTTAGAACATGCAAAGAGAAGCACAAACGAGACGGAGACTGGGAAAAAGGAGAGGCCGATGTTCCCCATGGCAGCTGCAGCAGCGAGACTCCCAGCAGTTTCCCCACAAGCTCCTGATAATAACCACCTCGACAGTTCAGTTCAAGCCCATTAGGAGCTGCCTGACCTCTCTCCCAATCTTAGTTCTTCCCAAATTGGCTTAACTCTTAATTCATACGTGGAATATAAAGCTACTCTTACCCAAATGAGCTCTGCATGCTTCAGTTAAATGCTCCTGAGTTACTAGCTGAATGTGCCATCTGTTTTCTACTGGGACCCTCACTGATAAAGTTCCCTCATTCCTAGGATTTCAGAGTACACTACTATCACTTGGGGAGTGAGAGACTTCTATTTCATGCAATATGGCATACAACAGGGACTAAAAATTGTCCCTCAACAAAACACCTAGAAATGTCAACGTATACGACAAAACTGCAAGAAATACCCAAGATTCAAGAGTAGGAAACAGGAAGATGGGATGGGGTCTGCGGCACTCAATAACCATTATGGTGGGAATCTAATGACTGGGAAGCTAGAACTAAAGCCTGGTCCTCTTCTGTTGGAACAGTGAGATACATCAGTCGTAATGGTTCTACCAGTGTGGCATGTGGTAGGAATAGTTTACAAAGATGACAGCATGCAATTGTTCTTAGGCAGTCACCAATTTATTTTCTTTATTTTTTTTATTCTTCTCAGGCAGGGTCTCACTGTTGCCCATATTGGCCTGAAGCTCACAGCAAACCTCCTGTCTCCACCTCCTGAGCACTGGGATTACAGGCATGAGCCAAGAAGTCTGGCTCCATTCACTCCCAACAGCAAAGATAACACTGCTCTTCGCCCACTGCTGCTTTAGAGCAAGGCCCAGCTCATCTCCTGCACATAGTGCCCTGCCTGGTCACAATCCTGACCTGTCCTAACCTGCCTCTCCAGTCCTTCATGGCCATGTAAATTTTCTTGACCTAGCAGAATGGTCCTCCCAAGTTCTCTGTCATGGTACCAGTCAACAAGAAAGGGAAAGCCTTCCTCTACTTGCCACTTTGACAACCTAGTGCTCCCCAGTCCCACCCCGACGTGGTCTCTGGCATCTTCCTGGCAGTTCCTGCTTTTTTGATCCAACAAGCCTGCTCAGAAGTCCCTCTGAGCTATCACCCCTTTCACCTTGGAGCCTTCTCTGAAACATCCCTAGGCCCATAAATGCCTTCCTAACCTATCAGGTTACACCAGCCTCAGGACCCCAGAGCCCTGAGATCACTGAAATGTGATCTCTATAAGCTTTCCTTAAAGCAAAGAATTCCTTGGTTTTAAGTGAAACCAGACAATAAAGTGTACGTACCTTTAACCAGTATCTAAGGCATGTGCTATAAAGCAATAATAATTACCAAGTATTAACCAACTGCCACATGTCAGGCTGTCTGGCTTTCATGTGTATGTATATATTAATAATAACGAACATGGGGGGGGCTGCTAAATTATGACATGTTCTAAGTCATTTTTCTAGGACAAACTGAAAGCTGGTAACTCATTTTTTTTAATTCTAAAACTCACAATCCTTTCCCTACACCTTTGCTTCCTGTGGAGAAGCAAAGAATAAATACCCTGAATCCATGGTGGCTTCTTGTTTGTTTAGAATTCTGACAAACAACCTGGGTCAAATCTGAATTAATGGTGCTACTGCTGAGTTACTACATGCCTAACACATGCTACACCTGCTAGTTGGCACTGTACATAAATGTTAATGCATTCAGTCCTTACCACAACCTGCTGAAGCTCAGAGAAGTTAAGTAAGTAAAACACATGTCTCATAAACAGAAAGACAGACTATGAAATGCCCACTCCAGAATCCAGGCTACATTTCTGGCAGAAGCCTTCCCCAAACCAGCAGCCAGACAGTGCTTGCTGTGCTCACAATTAGGAGCATAAGAAAGCAATCTCCTTAAACCTGGATGGATCTGTATCATCTGCTTCATGTGTAAGTAGATTAGGCACATGTATCATGTAAATGAAGTAGATGAGGCACATGTATGTGCCGTGACCTGTCTGCCTTTTCATAGTCTATACCCAGCTTGCACACATTGAATCTAGCTTGCCCTCAGTGACTGACCCTTAGAGTAAGGCAAGGTGCTGAGCCCATTGGTGGCTCCCTGACTTGAGAACTTCAAATAGGAGCCTGGAACAGCTTAAGTCAGCTGGAATTCACAACTTTGCAATCTACGGGAAAAGAAACCTACCAGAATGCTGTAGCTATAAGAAATTTGCTCTAAAAGACTTTATGTCAGCCATGGAAGCTGTGTAAATAGACATCCATCTTCAACATAATCATGCAGGCCAAAAGTGAAGACATTAATTTATAGTTGTTAAATTTGTTGGGGTTTTTTGTTGGTTTGTTTGTTTTGAGACAGGTTCTCCCTGTAGACCCAGATGACCTAGAACTCACTATGGCCAGGCTGGTTTTGATCTCACAGAGATCTGCCAGCCTCTGCCTCCTGAGTGCTGGGATAAAAGGAATAAGCCACCATGCCCTGCTCAGCACTATTAAATGTTTAAAACATAAAGCCAGGCCTGGTGGCACACCCAATACTTGGGAAGTTGAGGACAGAGGATCAACATGAATTTGAGGCTAATCTGGACTATATTTGGAGCTCCTATCTCAAAAAGCCAATCTCAATTCTTTATTCCAAAAAAAGTTTTAAGAGATCATATCCCATCTGGTAAGCTTAGGCTGAGGGCAGCACAAATAACAAAAGCAGCATGTGTTTTTTAAAACAACAAACTGGCAATAACTTTCAAAACAACAACAAAACCCAACAGACTGTTGCAGTGGGGTCTGAAAAAGAAAAAACCTCCACTCTAAGTCTTTTATCACTTGAAATGATTAAGCAAATAATGGTGTATCTAAGATACTTAAAGAAACAGTGTAAGCTGGGTGTGGTGGCTCTTGCCTTTAATCCAAGCACTCAGGAGGCAGAGGCAGCTGGATCTCTGTGAGCTCAAGGCCAGCTTGGTCAGCTGGGGCTATGGGGAGACCCTGTCTCAAAAAGACCAAAAAATAAATAAATAAAAATAAGTAAATAAATAAGAATAAATAAAAGAAACAGTACAAGAGAGATGGCTCAGCGGTTAAGAGCACTGGTTACTCTTGCAAAGGACACAGGTTCAGTTCCCAGCACCCACGTGGTGACTAACTGTCTGAAACTCCAGATCCAGGGGAATCCAATGCCCCCTTCTGGCCTCCATGCATTGCATTCACTGGTGCACTTAACATAATGCATGTAAAACATTCAAACACATAAAATAAAAATAAATTCATAAAATAGTAAGTTTTTTAAATAGTACAAAATCATTCCTAGTAATTGTGCAAGACAGACGTGCTTATTATCGGCACACCTGTGCCAACTGCATCTGGAAACACGTTTATGAAACTGGAGCAAAGGCAATGATGCAGCAAGATGACTTTGACTGTCCACACAGCAGGACTGTGGGTGCATCTTACCATGTCCATTTCTATTCATTTTAGTGTTTGTGGATAAAATAGTCTCTAAAATTTTCATTGAACTTTTAAATTTTACTACCGGTAAGATGACTCCACAGGTAAAGGGAAAGGGACTTGCTGTGCAAGCCTGGTGACCTGAATTCAATCCCTGGAATCACTATAAAGGTAGAAGAGCGATCTGACTCCAAGAAGTTGTCTTTTGACCTCCACACAAGCCATAGCAGGCCTGCCACCAAAGGCAAATAATAAAAATTAAAAGTGCTTAAAAGTATACTCCTTACACTACTGAACCTTACTCGATCCCAACAATATCTGTGCTCCAATCTGTTTTTACAGACAGCAAAACCCAGAGCCAACACTGTACAAACTTCAGACACTGCATCCAAGCATGCAGGCATACAGAATCACTGACCCAGAGCTACCTTTTAGAACTAGACTTAAAAACATCTGAATTCCCTCCCCTACTACACCACACAGAGGGCAGGCCTTTTTTTTTCTTTTTTTTTCTTTTTTTTTTTTTGACAAAATCCTCAAAAGCCCAGAGGCTAAAGCATCCCACAAGCCTTCTCTTACCTACACAAAATCAGCTCCTTGACTGACTGCAGTTGCCATCCAGCCCCAAGCCCAACCAATGCTAGCTGTCTTATACATAGGAGCATTTCAAGATCACTTCATATAACCACATCTGAGATAAGGATGGCTCAAAAGTACCCAAAAATGGGGCAGGATGACTAGGGGCATGGCACCCTGTGCTAACTGGAGCTCCCTCTCAGACTGTCTGAACTGTTGACCTGAATTTTCCTTCTCATTTAAAGGTTGTTACAGTACAGGATTTCTGGAAGCTTTTGGACAAAAGGATTATCGATAGCAAATAGTGCTGCCACCTACAGGCAACAATGTTTCACTCTATAATTTTTCAATGTAACTTTGTTTTGGTTTTGGTTTTTTGAGACAGGGTCTCCCTGTAGCCCCAGCAGGCCTGGAATTGGCTATGCAACCAGGCTGGCCTCAATCTCACTGAGATCCACCTGCCTCTGCTTCCCTAGTGCTGGGATCAAAGGTGTACGCCACCATATCCAACTTCAATAGTTTTGAATTAAAAGTCTAGATACCAAGGAGTCACCCAAAATAGAAGTGGGCAAGGGGGCTGGAAAGATGGCTCAGCCATTAAGAGTACTGGCTGCTCTTTCAGAGGACCCATGTTAGTTTTCAGCACCCACATGGCAACTAACAACCATGCATGACTTCAGTTCCAGGGGATCCTATGCCGTCTTCTGGCCTCTGTGGGTATTGTATGCAGGTACACATACATATACGCAGGCAAAACACTCAAACACAAAAAAATACAGAATGAACTTTAAAAAATTTTAGCTTTAAGTAGGCAAAAACTACAAACTTTCCTGAGAAGCTGGAAAGAACCCCACACAAAACTAAAACAACTTGAAGAACAGTGTGGCTGGAAGAAAAGGTCCAGTGTCACAGGCAAGATGCCACAGATCAGCTTAATAAAACTCGAATCCAATTCCAGCCGAAATAACAAGAGCATTAATTTCGTTTAGAAATAATTTCAAACATACAGAAAAGTTCAAGAATTATTCCAAGGGCTCACACATTCCCTTCAGCAAGCTTGCCCAATTCAGTGCTTTCTATCACATGCTACATTTCCTATATGCACCCAGTGCTACAAGTCTCAGCCTGATCCCTTTGAAACAACTAAAAGCAAGGGCACTCTCTTACAAAACCAACCTGCATCAGCAGAACCTCCACATCAGGTCAACACAATACCATATGACCAATTTAACCCACAGCTCCATCTGAATTATGTCAATGACCCCAAGAATGTTTTCTTCCTCCCCTTTCTGGTCCCCTTCATTTGTCATGTCTCTACTGATGCCTGTCAGTCTTTTACTGACTTTAGTATCTCTCCTGGAATAGTCCTTTCATTGCACAGGGTCACCCCTCAGCCCAAGAGTGATCTGTATTTCCTCATGACCAACCATTTTGGGTTTCTAACTGCTATATCTTACTAAATAAAACCTGGGCTTTGGGGGGTGGGGGGGCTGACTTTCCAAGGAGCAGGTAAAATACAAGGTACAAACCTGCAATACTTCACTCTGCCAGAAAGACAGGACATGCTTTTTATCTGATGGAGATGAAGCCAACAAACCCCAGGAAGTAATTGTGATTTCGTAGGACCACATAGGGTGTGTGTGTGTGTGTGTGTGTGTGTGTGTGTGTGCATTTACTGAATTAACAATGGGATCTTTCCAAACCAGCTCTCCAGCTGGGTCTGAGCAAGGATAATCTCATTAACAACGTTAAGTGGAAAGGCGTAATATTTGGAAGTGTCTTGAGTAGGAGAGGAAGGGGCTCCAGAGCCCACAATTATAACTTTAAAATTTGGAATCTGGGGCTGGAGTAGGGCTGCTCTTGAAGACCAGGGTTCAAATCCCATAGCTAACAACTGTAACTCCAGTCTCAAGGGATCCGACCCCCTCTTCTGACCTCCACAGGCACTGCAGGACACCAGTGCACTTACACACATGCAGGCAATAAGCTCATACACATGAAATAAAAATATTATTTTTTAGTTTTGGAATACAGAATCATAGATGTTGGGACAACATGCTACCTGTGGGGGAGAGAAAACTGAAGACTGCTTTTTTTGTACATTTGACATATTTTGTTTTTTAAAAATGGCTCCCTATGCAATCCGCCTGAGAATACAGCACAACTCATGAACTCTGGGCACTTCCACTTCTGCCACCCACATCACCTGCATCTCTCCTGGTCTTACTTCCACATCTCCTAATTCAGTTCCCCACATGTGCTTCAGCCCGTGCTGCCCCCATGTGGTGAAGACTGGTGCCCTTCCACTCTCACAGTGATACTACTCTTCTGCGACTCCCGAAACTTTCCTTGGAGAGCTGTCTGTCCCCCCAGCTCCTGGCAACAGAATCTGAATCACGCATAGTCTAAACTGGGTTTTGCAGTTCACTGCCAATGAAATCTTCAATGGTTCACCTTCTTTAATCCTTGGTTTCTTCAAGCACAGACAGAAACGTCTCTCTGATAAGCCCTTGATAAAGCAAAGGATAAACTTCATCATTCCATGGACCTCAGCTGTGTGATCCACAGACAGAGAGCACTGCTGTGCCCTACAACTCCACCGCAGGGTGTCAGGCTCCATGGGCCTACAGAACCAGATTCTGCATGTTAACCAGCTCCTCAGTCAGTCACATGTGCAGTACTGTTAACAAATACTGGTGAAAGGCCTTAAGGAAGAAGGACCATGGTTCCAAATGTATTAAGTCTTCAGAGAGTTTGGAGGTAGTGGTTGACATGCTCCAGTTTGGGCTTTCAGATGGTTCTTTAACTGTTTTGTGGGAAAGTCAGAACAGAAGCAGAGATCCAGAGAAGATATTTTAGTAATGGGGTAAAAGATGCTGGCTGCATAGACGAATGCACTGCTGATGGATGTGGTGATATGTGGTCAAACAAAGGACACATTGTCTGAGTCAGAGCCAAGAGAAACTGCTAGTGGGTCAAAAGCAGATGCAACCGATGAACACTGAAACCACTGCTCAGCCAGCCCAGGTGGGCGCAGAAGGCAAGGAAGCAGAGGCTAATGACTGCCCGAGGCCCCAACACTAGTCATCAGATCTGAGCCTGGCAGTGCACCTGTGTGCCAGCATGCCTGCATCACCTCCTACGGTACAGTGCACCTGTGTGCCAGCACTCCCGCAATATCTCCTACTGTACAGCTGCAAAACGCAACACCATTTTGGAAAAGGAAGAGACTTGGGAGCATGACAGGAATTGCCTGACATGTTACCTTTGAGAGTTTCAATGGACATCCAAGTAGAGACGTCAGAGATAGCAGGCGAGACTAGATCTCAGGTGGGGGTGAGGATAAAAATGATTAAGGTCACCTGCACAGAGAATTCAAAGCCAACGGGACAAGATCACATGCAGCAGGCTAGAAATGAATCTAGAGGGTCTTACACAGCACTTTTGAAAAAGGAAACAGAGTAAGAGGGAAAACGACAGTACAAGCTGGATGTGGTGGTGCACACCCTTAATCCAGGAGGCAGAGGCAGGCAGATCTCTGTAGATGTGGAGGCCAGCCTGGTCTACATAGGAAGTTCCAGGCCAGCTGGGGCTACAGGGAGACCCTGTCTCAAGTATACCAACAGTTTATGAAATTTATCTCAATTTCAAAAGCTTGTGTAATGTATTATGCCAGGTTGGGATTTGGTAAAGTTAAAAGAGAAAGGTTTAAAGTCACTGGGTCTAAGGAACAAGCATAGGATTTGTCCTCATATCACTCTAACACTCAGGTTAAGAGGGGGGAAAATCAAATGGGAATAAAAGAATTTAGTGAGGGAGGAGAAGTATGTTGCTGGAGCAGATAAATGTGACACACACCTGGCATGCTGGTAAGGCTCATACAGTGTGAGTGTGCAAACAGGTAGGGGGTGGTCAGTAAAGACCACACTGCGTGGGGGCGGAGGGTGACCTGCTCACAGTAAACACAAGATGAAACTGCAGGAGTCAAGTAATGTTATTTTAGACTCAGGGTAGGGGACAGTAGGATATACAGTCTATAACGTCCATAAAGAGCAAAATCCAGTTGTTAGGGTTGTTTTGTTTGTCTTTTTGGAGACACAATCTCCCTGTAGCCCCAGCTGGAACTGGGACCTGGAACTCACTATGTAGACTAGGGTGGCCTGGATCTTACAGAGATCCACCTGCCTCTGCCTCCTGAGTGCTGGGATTAAGGCATGCGCCACCATGCCTAGCCTCAGTTGTTTTTTTAAAAAGCATCTTCTATGTGCCTGGGAAAAATACTAAAATACTGTTCTGTCCTGAAAAGGTTTCATTCTTCAAGAGAAGAAACAACTGCAGTACAGTGAGATGGGGGCCACAAGACAGAGTATAACAGGTTTAGCTAGGGCAATAGCAACTTTCCTTTCCAACCACATTGGTCAATCCAAATCTATGACTCTGTCTAGACCATGTGCTCTATGTCTGCACTCTGTGTGGTTTGTAATCTGCCCCTCCCCATAAAAGCTCCAGTCATTCTTCAAGAGACTAAGTGGCTTAGGCCTGAAGTCTCCAGGAAACAGCTCAGCTTACGTGATCTTGCCTTACTATCAAATGTGACCTTTCTGGCTCATATACCACTGTGTGGTGCCTGGTCTTCTGCCTTGTCCTGACTTTCCCACTTCATACAAATGTCTCATCTCCCCAGCTGTCCTAAGCGGGAGCACTTAACAAATGTTTCTGACATCCATATGATTCTCTTAACAGCAGCCAAGTAAATACTTACTGGTTTGCTATGAAGTCTTCCCTTGAATTCAACTTACTCAAACAGGTCTGATGCATTCACTCCGAACCTAACCCTTTTCACTGTCTCCCAATCATTGGCACAGCACGATGGCTGGAAGTCTTGCTTCCAGGTGGCCATAGAGCCTTCACTTTACCCGCCTCCTAGATACCCTAAAGCCAGGGAGATGGCAATCAATACCAGAAAAACTCAGAGACACAAAGAGATAAAATAAGAGCGATATGCATTGAGCCGTTGACAACAGAAGCCATTGGGATGGGATTAGAACTTTAGTCACCTTCTGGAAACTGGTTTAAACCAATGCATCAATTTTAAAACAAGAAATGGAATGTAAAAGGGAACCAATGTAATATTTGCAATCAGTTGCTTAGTGCCCTAAACTGTGTGAGAGACAGCCTCAATCTTTTTTTTTAATTTATTTTTGAGCAAGCATTCATACACTGGGTGAATTAAGTTGACAATATAATTCATCTTTCTGACAAGAACAAAGTTAACAGATGAAGACTCAAATTTTTAGAATGGGGGTGTAACTCAGTGGCGGAGCAGAACTTGGCATGCACTAAGTCATGGATTCAATCCACAGCAAACAAGCAAACAAAAAGGTACTTTAATCTGTGGAGGAAATTAACAGTGAGGAAAGGTTTCTATAATTCCCACCTCCATTCCCTGCTCTGAACTTCACTGAAGTGTGGAGCAAGTTGATTTTCCACAAAGTGGATGAACATAATAATTGGTCACCACTTCTGATGAGTAAAAACAGCTTCACTACTAAACTGTAAACAATGCAAATATAAATCAAACAGTACTTTTCAAAGCATTTTTTCCCTTAAAATTTTTTGAAATTTTCCAAAGGCTCTGATCCTTGAAAGGAAGCATCTAGGTATAGTACAAAAAAAAGGGAAAATGTCAAAAGCTACTTTTAGCTAAATACGAGAGCATTAGAATCAATGAACCAGACATTTAAAATTCAACAGCTCTTTGAACACCAACTGACCACATCTGAATTTGAGAAGTTGAATCCAAACAACACACTGTAAAACAAAAGTGCTGGCTAACAATCTCAGAAAGTAAATAAGATGGACAGACAGGTCTGAATGTGCCCTTGGCCTTCTGGACCAAACCAGTGAGAAAAGCAGTCAACCAAAGCATTCGGACTGGGCTTTATTGAAGGTCCACCTGTCAAATGAAGCAAGGGCAGAACTGAGTCCCATGGGTCTAGTCCACTCCAGATAAAAGCCAATGGACACTTTTACAGTTTATGGGGTCCTCTCCGTATGGCTGAGGGTGCAGGCCTGGGAGGAGTCCTGTCTGGATGATTAATTCCTGTGAAACGACAGAAGCTAATAAGAGTGAAGGTAAGTAACTCATTCTAAACTCCCACTGTTACCATAACTCCAAAACAACGTGTTAACTCTCGCTCTTTTTTTTTTTAAGATTATGTGTGTATTCATGTATGCATACTTGTGTATGTTCCTGTAAATGGGTGCACATGTGTGCCTGGCATGTGGAGGCCAGACAACTTGCAGATGTCATCTTCAGCAACCTCTACTTCCTTTGAGCTGAAGCTAACCAATTAGGCGAGGCTGGCTGGCCAGTGAGCCCCAAAGGTCCTCCTGTCTCCATCTCCCCAGTACTGGGATTACAAGCCACCTTGCTCAGCATTCTCATGTGAGTTCTGGAGATCAAACTCAGGTCCTTGTCCTTGCAAAACAAGTGCTTTACTGAGCCACTCCCACCCCACCCTCTCACTTTTATGAAAGTCACTGAGCTAAACTTCTAACAAAAAGATTTAGCTTCCCTCTAAAAAACAAACCTATCACCGAGCATGGTGGCGCATATCTTTAATCCCAGCACTCAGGAGGCAGAGGCAGGAGGATCTCTGTGAGTTCAAGGCCAGCCTGGTCTACATACTGAATTCCAGGACAGCTGGGGCTATAGGGAGACCCTGGCTCAAACAGACACACACACACACAGACACACACAGACACACACACACACACACACAAAACCTATAACTAGAGTTCAAAGAAATCATTTCAAGCACATCATAAATATGAAAAACAACTCCAAACTAAGAAGAAATAGTCTTTTACAATGTCAAGAAGAATATCAAGTTGAGAGATGCCTCAGCAGTTAAGAGCAATGGCTGCTCTGGCAGAAGACCTGGGTTCAAATCCCAGCACCCACATGGTGGCTAACAACCATCCGTAATTCCAGCTCCAGGGGAATCCCACACACTCTTCTGTCCTTCATGGACACTGTACCACACGAGCGCACTTACATACATGGAGGCATAACACTCAAAGCAAAAGATAAAATAAATCAAAAACTACGTATTAAAATAAAAGAATTAGCAAGTTGGAGCTGGAGATAAGAATGCTGGCTGCTCATGCAGAGGATCTGGGTTCAGTTCCCAGCACCACATGGTGGCCCACAGCCATCCAATTCCAGGGCATCTGATGCCCCTGCACCTTACACAGGCAAACATACATACACATAAATTAAATTTTTTTTTAATGTGTATGTTTTGCCTGCATGTATATAAATGCACCTGTGTCATGCACTGCCCATGGAGGCCAAAAGAGGGTGTCCGATCTCCACAGAGCTAGAGTTATGGACAGGTATTAGCCACCATGAACAGGGGTCCTCTGCAAAAGTAGCCCAAGCTCTTAATCACTGAGCCATCTCTCCAATCCCTAAATCTTAAATAAAGTGGGCGGTTGGGGGGGAGAGAAAGACGAAAAGGCACAGGTATGTGTGTGTGAGAGAATTAGCATGTTGGGAGCAGGACAGATGGCTCGGTAATGGAGAGTGCTGTACTGCTCTTACGGAGGCCTGAGTTGGGTTCCCAGCACCCACATGGAAGATGGGAGAGCACCAGGAACCTTACAAACACCTGACTTCCACATGTTTTTGTTTTCTCTCTCTCTCTCTCTCTCTCTCTCTCTCTCCAGCTCCAGACGATCTGACACTTTTGGTCTCCACAGACACCTGCACTCAGATGTACATAATCATTTCCTCAAACACATATACATAATTAAAAATCAAAATTTTTTTAAATTAGTTGCTGGGCATGCAATCCCAGTACTCAGAAAGCAGAGACAAGTGGATCTCTTTGAGATCAAAGCCAGAGTCGCCTACAAGGGGCTACAGAGACCTTGTCTCCAAAAAGTTAAAAAATAAGCTAGTTAAGAGGGATAGAGATGGTTCGGTGGCTAAAGAGCACTTACTGCTCGTGCAGAGGATCTGGGTTCGATTCCCAGCACCCACATGGTGACTCCTGACCATCTGTTAACTCTAGTTCCAGGGAATCCAACACCTTCTGATTTCTGCAGGCACCGGACATGCACCTGGAGATAATAGTCATTCATATAAAATAAAAATAAATTTTTTAAAAGTTAGTTGGAGAGATGGCTGAGAAGTTATGAGTACATATAGCTCTTGCAGAGGACCCCGGTTCAGTTCCTAGCACCCACATCAGGAGGCTCTCAACCACACGGAACTCTAGCTCTATGTGGAGCTGATGCCTCTGGCCTCCAAGGACACTTGCACTCACTAGCATATATACATATAATTTAAAATATTTTTTTTAAAAAAGGAATTAAAGGCTGAATGTGGTGGTGCAAGCCTTTAGTCCCAGCACTCAGAAGGCAGAGGCAGGTGGATCTCTTGTGAGTTCAAGGCCAGCCTGGTCTACATAGCATGTTCCAGGCCAGCCAGGGCTACACAGTGAGTCTCAAAAACAAGCAAAGAATCATCAAGTTAATTTGGGGTTAGAAGACCCTAAAGAATCAAAAGGAGGTCAGAAAGACGGCTTAGCTAGTTAAGGGCCAACACCAGGGTAATGACCTGAGACTGAACCCCAGAACTGATTCTTGTAAGGCATTCCCTGACCTCCACATGTGCTATCACACACACACGTACTCAAAATGATTCTTGCAGGGTGTCCTGACCACCTGTGCTATGGCGCGCGCGCGCGCATGAGCGCATGAGCGCACACACACACACACACACACACACGCACACACACGCACACATATACATACAAAATAAATTTTAAATGTAATTTTTTAAAAAAAGAAACAGAAAGGCGATCAATGCAGCTGTGAAAGATCTCTGTGAACTGAATGGTATGACCTCTAGGTCCTATTTTGGATGCCTATTCAGGCTACTAAGGGAGGGGGGAGGTACAAACTCCTGACAACTCTTGGCTGTCTTTCCCCAGAGATTGAAGGAGCAGTAAGAGTAAAATCCAGCATCCTCCTCATTGCTAACTCCTCTAATGTGATGTCCTGGAAGAAAAGTAGGTGGGCACTGGTCACTACTGGAAGGACATACCACTGTCCTCCTCACAGGACAGGGAGTGCGGAGCACTGCTCTTTTACCTGGAATCAAACTAAGTGAAGAGGCCAAGAAAAATGGGTTTTAAAAAACCACCTAGAATAAAGAGTTTCACTTTGATAAGCAAAATGAGAAACAATATATACTGTTTTGTTTCAGCCAGACACAACTGCTACTCTTATGAAGCTTGTTTTCTATTGACTCTCCTGGATAATACATTCTATATTTAGAATCAGGAAACCTAAGTTTAGCAACTTCCTAGCTTTACCACTTACTGTGAGACTTGGACAAGTTATTTAACCCCTGTGTGCTATTTTCTCATTTGCAACAATGCAATTAACCCACCTTGCTACTTCCCAGGAATGAGCTACAGTGCCTTTGTGTACAGGAAGAGCCAAGTAAATCATCATAGTATCCCCACCCCATCTCCGCCCTCCCCAAGGTAAACTTTTGAAACAGAAACAAAATAGGTAGGAGATATGCAACAAGAAAAACAATCAGAAAACAGGTAAGCTACAAATCAAACAAACAAAAGCCACCTAGACAACATACAGCAGAACTGCCCCGAAGCAGGTGATTTTCACATCATTCACTAACGAGGCAACCTCCTCCCCTCCCTGGATGCTACAGTCCATTCATAAAAACATACTGGGGTAAGGTCCTCATTAGACCTCTCATTCAGTAAGAATGCCAAGGGCCATCCCACTCTGCACGGTGGAGCCACAAGTAGTGCGCCTCATCCTCTCCCAACCCAGGGACAAGGTCTGGCCAGAGTCCCTCTTAGAAGCAGGTGGTCTCAAGTGCAAGTTTCTCTTCCTTTCCTGACCACTGACTACTGACATGAAGCTTGTGAGTTACCTGAACCTCAGTCATTCAGAAACATGCCCAGAGAACAAATTAAAAGGCAATACCAACAGGCCATGCCTTTAATTCCAGAACTCGGGAGGCAGAGGTAGGAGGCTCTCTATGAGTTCCAGGTCACCCAGGTCTACATAGGGAGTTACAGGCCAGCTGGGACTGGGACTACAGGGAGACCGTCTCAAAAAGACCAAAAAAAATGAAAGAAAGGCGACACCACTGTGGTGGTCTGAACGAAAATGTCCCCACAGGCTCCAAGTATTTCGACAATTTTTGTTCATAGCTGGTGGTGCTGTTTTGGAAGCTCTTAGAAGATGTGGCTATCTTGGAGGAAGCATGTCACTGGGGGTGGGTTTAGAGAGTTCTTAAGGCTTGCTGGATCTCCAGTTGCTCTCTTGCTTCCTGTGCCTGCCTGAAAATGTGGGAGCTTAGCTTCCACGCCTCCTCCAGCCACCTCTGCTGCCATGCCTCCTGTCCAAGACAGACCGGAATTCCTCTGGAACGTAAGCTCCAATAAACTCTTCCTTCTATAAGTTGCTTTGGTCAGTGTTTCTATCACAGCGATAGAAAAGGACCTAATACAACCACCTCTAAAAGTCAAAAATGAGAGAACCAGAAAGAAATATTTCATGAAAAATGAGGGGAAAGGTTAGTATGGTGTCACATGTCTATAATCCCAGTACTGGAGAGACAGAGGCAGAGGCAGGAGGACTGGGCTACAAAGTCAAGGCCTGCCAGGGCTACAAAGTAAGACCCTATCTCAAAAAACAAAAAGAAAAAAAAAAACAAAACTTAATGAGATATTTCCCAATTTTCCAAGTGGCTAAAATAATAGCTACAATGCATGGAATGACTGATTCCTCAGGTTGGGTGATAATCTAAAGGATTCAGTTACTGGCTGAATTAGCACAATTGCCCTGTGAAGTACAATGATGACCTGCATTCTCGAGACACAGGCACACTGGATGGATAAGTCACTTGTTACAGTCACACTGCTAACAGCAGAGATAGGGTATTTAAGGTTAGACAAATGACCTCTGCTACCACTGTGCAATTTACCTGACCAGTTCAACTACCTCTAGTGTCATCAAAATGCAAAGGAGAGCACAGTGCAGTGTCTCTCACTGTGGTCACTTGTTTTGAGGTTGATATCACAGTAACAAGTTCATGGAACTTATTTTCTACTCCCAGTAATAGACTAATTTGAAAAAAAAAACAAAAAAACAAAAAAAAACCCAACAAATCCTAAGATTATGTTTTTTAAAAACATCCAAACATTAACAATAGTGATAATTTGTCAAGTAAAATCCAAAGCAAGAGGAGGTAAGATCTGTGGGCATTTGCATATTTGCCAGGTGAAGTGCCAGGAGGAGGTGGCGTGTCCACCCCTCATCCCTGCACTGGGACACTTAGTGGAGGGGAGCCCGAAGGCCGCTTCTAAGGAATAAGGGTAAACTGGAAGTCCCATGGACAGAAACCTCAAAATCCTTAACCTGGATTTTAGTGATCCTGGTTTGCCTTCAGGCACCTGAAAAGGCACCAACATCCTCGGGTCCTCATTATTTCTGTAAGTCATGTTCCAAATACTAACTCTATCTTACAAGCACTAATACACTGGATACTGTAAAAACCTTTAGGAACAAAGATCCAGAGGATTTCCAGATACTAGAATTTCCAGGGGCCTATAAAACAACTGCATTAACTACGTATATTTTCTTCAACTGTTATGTAGCCCAGGTGGACCTCAAACTCGAAATCTTCCTGCCTCATTCTTTGAGTGCTGGGATTACAGGTATGCATCTTTGCCACCACACCGAGCTTATATTTCCTATGACTTATATAAGTCACACTAGAAAACTTTAAGAGGGTACAAGAATCCATAAAAATCAACAGCCAATTTAAAAGAAGCAAAACTGAAAAATACAATAAACCTATCAATTCAGCTCTTAATCACAATTAAAAGCAGATAAGTCAGGCCAGGCGTGGTGGCGCACGCCTTTAGTCCCAGCACTTGGGAGGCAGAGGCAGGCGGACCTCTGTGAGTTCGAGGCCAGCCTGGTCTACACAGTGAGTTCCAGGACAGCTGGGACTACAGGGAGACCCTGTCTCAAAAAGACCAAAAAACAAAACAAAACAAAAAAATCAGATTAGCCAAAGAATTAGTTAATTGGAAGATTGGTCAAAATAAACTGCCAGGAATGCAAAACAGAGAGCCAACAGAAGGACACAGTGACGAAGTCCGGCACTTCCCCACACAGTGACGAAGTCCGGCACTTCCCCACACAGTGACAAAGTCCGGCACTTCCCCATACAGTCAAGAGAGGAATGGACACAGCAAGACCTTATGAGAAAAGACTATGGGAAACTTTCCAGAACAAGTAAGATAGGCCAGGCCAGAGTCTCAAGGTGAGTGTGTGCGGTGCTGAGTAGATAAGCCTAGGTCCAGACTTACAGAAGAGGCGTGTTACAGCACAACAACCCCCCACCCCGGCATACTGTAAGAGACAGATACAAAATGCTAGGGAGGGAATCCTTTTAAAAAAAATGTTATTATTTGTATTTTATGTGTATGAGTGTACTGCCTGTGTATGTAAGCACACCCACGTCATACAATGCCCAAGGAAGACAGAAGAGGGCGTCGAATCCCCTGGAACTGGAGTTATAGACAGTTGTTAGCCACTATGTGGGTGCTGGGAATCAAACCTGGGTACTTTGCAACAGCAGCCAGTGCTCTTAACCATTGAGCCATCTCTCCAGCCCAGGGAGGTAATTCTTTAAGGGACTAACGGTAAAATCTGAAAGGCACCTGTGGTAGAACTAACAGGAATACCACATTGTTAGCCAGGATTCCAGGATCTGCACTATTTTCATGCCTTATACCCCATGATTCGTGGGCATGAAAGATTCAAAAATCAACCTTTTTCAGTTTCCATCATCCTTACCTAATAGTGGATTAGGAGCCAACAAAAAAAAAAAATAGTAGTAATTTCTGTGGGAGGGGTAAATAAAAGATTAGTTCTAATATAGATTTATGCTCTAGGGTTAAGGGAGACAGAGGCACTCAAAAAGAGAAGACTTCCAAGAACATGGGTGTTGTTTCCCTGAGAGTGCCCATTCGTGACCACAAAAACAATTCTGAAGACCTTTCCCTCTGTTACTTGAACCAGCCTGGAAAATCTGAGTCTTAGAACATTAAAGGAAAAGAGGGATTCCACCAGGAACTAGTGTGGGGGACAGGCATTCTATGGGAGTGGACAAGTCCTATAGAAGATGCTCAGGAAGCAGGTGACACCACAGACTTCTCAGCCAATGAAAACTGATCTTGTGAAATGAATTCTGCTGTGATCCCCCTTACAGCTTCAGTATCACTGCAAGGCACCAGATATGCACTCAGGTGGGAGACGACCTGGCTGTTGTGAGCATTTGCTGACAAATCTCCCAAGAAGGACCCGTCCTCACAAGGGAGCTGCGGATGCAGGTACCAACATGTTTTGGAAGCAGTTTCTCTCTCATTTCAGGATAGGCTCTGTCGCTGAAGTTCTAGGCTTAGAATAAGACCTTCAGACTAAAGCATAAGGTGCACAGTCAGTATGTAACTCTGAATGCCACTCTCTTAGGAATAAAGTTAACTTATAAATGTTTAGACTGAGACTGACTCTGAGACCTGAAAGAAACACAACACCTAAAAATATAGGCACCAGAACCAATTTCACAATACTAAAACTTTCTTCCAGCTCTGGGATTCTACTGCTGTCCAAACCTGCATAAGATTCATGTGTAGGATCACGGAGGTAACTCAACAGATAAACTGCTTGCCTATGCAAACCTGATGAGCCAAGTTCAGTCCCCAGAGCTCACCTAGAAAGCCAGACGTGGGGCTGCACATGGTGGCACATGCCTTTAATCCTAGCATTTCACAGAGGTAGGTGGATCTCTTGATTTCAAGGCTACAAAGTTAGTTCCAGGCTAGCCAGGAACATACACTAAACAAAACCCCAATGTAGAATTGCACATCTGTAAGCCTAACACTCCTATGCTGAAGTGGGAGACAGATAGGAGAATTGGCCAGAAGCATCTGGTAGGCCAGCCTCAACAAGGTCCACTGAGAACCAACTCCCAAAGTTGTCCTCTAATATCTCTCTCTCCTGTCTCTAATATCTCTCTCCTCCACATATCTCTCTCTCCTCTCTCTTATATCTCTCTCCTCTCTCTCTCCTCTCTCTCTCTCTCTCTCTCTCTCTCTCTCTCTCTCTCTCTCTCTCTCTCTCTCTCTCTCATACTTCAACTAACTTGCCCAAAGGACTCTGGCTGAAAGAATACCAAATTCCTAGACAGTGAAAATCATACAGGACCTGCTATCTGGCAAATGTCTAGGATCCAGACTATACAGAGCTTGTACAACTCAACAAAACACAGTCCAATTTATGAGAAAACGAAACAAAACACCAAAAAACAAAAAAGGTAGGCATGATGCCACATACTTGTAATCCCAGCACTAAGGAGGCAGAGACGGGCAGGTACCTAGGTCCTGCTAGCCAGCCAGCCTACTCTAATCAGCAAGCCCCAGGCCAATGAGACTCTCTCAAAAACCAAGGTGGAAGGCTCCTGAGTAATCAATGAACTTGAAGACATTTGTCTGAGGAAGGAAGGAACACAAGGGTCTGATGAGTATAAGAAAAGATGCTCAACAACATTGGCTATTGTAGAAATGCAAATCAAAACCACAATGACATATGACTTCATATCCACTAAGAACAGCTGTAAGAAAAACCTGAAATACACTGGGACTCCCATACATTCATGGCTAGTGGGATCATGAAATAGTATATCCACTTTGGAATACAGCATAGCAGTTCCTCAAATATTAAGCAGTTACCATAGAACTAGCAGTTTTACCCTAGGTATAAATACTCAAAAGAATTCAAAATAAAAACTCAAACCGATTACTTTTTTTTTGAGACAGGGTCTCATAAATTCTAGACTGGCCCCAACCTTACTTACACAGCCACAGACCACCGTGAACTCCTGATCCTTCTGATTCCACATCCCTAATGCTAGGATTGCAGGTGTGTGCACCACAGCTAGTTTATGGGGTGCAGGGGGTGAAAGGAAAGCACTCTACCAACTGAGCTACATCTCCAGCCTTAAAAACAGACACGTACACCAATGTTCACTGCAGCACTATCCAAAACAGACC
The DNA here is from genome assembly GCF_000622305.1 of Nannospalax galili. Lineage (NCBI taxonomy): Eukaryota > Metazoa > Chordata > Mammalia > Rodentia > Spalacidae > Nannospalax > Nannospalax galili. The sequence goes on along the minus strand of NW_008348199.1, from coordinate 3,635,543 downwards.
ACAGGTGAGAACGACACCAGCGCACACCAGCAGAGATGGACAGACAGGGTCCACGGCACGCAAACAATGAAGACTGACTGTCATAAAAGCAGTGAAGTCTGCCTGTAAGCTACTACATGGATGAAACCTAAAAACATGCAAACTGAAACAATCAGAGAAAAAAGGGCAAACACATGATTCTACTGACATCAGATGTCTAGAACATACAAATTCAGAAACAGAAAGTGGATTCGAGGTTACAAGGGCCTGGGAGAGGAGGAAATGGTAAGTTATTGCTTAATGCCTAGTTTCTGTTGGGGCAATGGAAATGTTCTGGAAACAGCAATAATGGTTGCACAACACTGTGAATGTAATTAGTGCCATATAACTGCATACCTAAAAATGGCTACAATGACTAACTCTAATCTATCTAAAACATCATAATTTTTTAACATCTTATTTTTTATGCATATACATGTATTGCCTGCATGTATGTAAGTGCACCTGTGTTGTGCAATGCCTGAGGAGGTCAGAAGGTGTTGGATCCCTTGGAATTGAAGTTACAGACAGTTGTTAGCTGCCATGTGGGTGTCGGAAATTGAACCCAGGTCCTCTGCAAGAGCAACCAGTGCTCTTAACTGATAAGCCATCTTTCCAGCCCCCCTAATTTTTTAAAAGGAAAATTTAATATATAGACATGTCAGAATCCAGTACAAGCATTTCTTACAAAGTCTGCTCATCTGATTTAGCAGGCATACCTTAGTTACCGACCCAAATGAATGAAAAACTTAGGTGAAGATGGGCATAGTGATGCATGCCTTTAATACCAGACCTTGGGAGGCAGAGGCAGGCAGATCTCTGTGAAATTGAGGCATAGAGACCAGCCTTGTCTACAAAGCAAGTTTCAGGGCACTTGGGGCTACAGGGAGATGAAGGAAGGGGGGAGGGAAGGATTTGGTTTGGTGGTCCATGTTTTAATCCCAGCACCTAGGAGATGAAGAGGATCAGGAGTTCAAGGTCATCCTTGGCTGCATAGCAAATTCAAGGCTACATGAGATGCTGTCTCAAGAAAGAATAGGAAGAAGGGATGGAGGGAGGGAGGGAGGAAGGGAGGAAGGAAGGAAGGAAGGAGGGAAGGAAGGAGGGAGGGAAGGAAGGAGGGAAGGAAGGGGAGGGAAGGAAGGGGGAGGGAAGGAGGGAGAGAAAAAAAAAGAACTTAGGTAAGCATAAAAATGTACATATCGATGTTTGTAGTACTTTTATTTGTATTTTCCCAAAGCTGAGGTGCCCCTTCAATAGGTAATGGGATAAACAAATTGCTATATCCAACAATGAACTATTATTGTCCAGTGAGTTTTTGAAAAAAGGTATTGTCGGGTGTGGTGTCCCACACCTTTAATCCCAGCACTCGGAGGCGGAGGCAGGCGCAGGCGGATCTCTGTGCGTTCCAGGCCAGCCTGGTTTACATAATGAGTTCCAGGACAGCTGGAGCTACAGGGAGACCCTGTCTCAAAAAGACCAAAAATAAAAGGTATCAAGAGCTGATAATCCCAGCACTTGCGAGCAAGAAGCAGGCATGAGCTATCAACCTATAAAAAGAGGTAGAATAGCTTGGGCATGGTGGCACACACCTATAATCCCAGCACTCAGGAGACAGAGGCAGGAGGATCACTCAAGTGTGAGGACAAGCCTACATTACACAAGACCCTATCCAAACAGTGATGAGGATGATGAAAATAATGAAGAATAAAACAAAGACAATACAAAAAAAGGAGGGACCTTCAATGCATTGCTATATAGAGGAAGCCAGTTTGAAAAGGTGACAGACAGTATGATTCCAATCATGACATTCTAGAAAAGGCAAAACTGCAGAGAAGTGAAAAGGTCAGTGGTTGCTAAAGATGGGGGAGGCGGGTAGGGAACTGACAGGACAGTCAGTTATTCTGTGTGACGCCCCACGGTGGAGTCACAAAATGATGCACTGACACACTCCAAAATGGACTCAAACATGAACTATGAACCTTCATTAATACTATGGTATCAACACTGGGTCAACAACTGTAACAATGAGCCAGACTAGTACAAGATGGCAAGATGTTACTAATAGGGGAAGTTGGTGGGGGGTTGGGAAGGGGTGTAGAGAAATGATGTACTTATTGCCTATTTTTTCTATAAACATAAAACTCTTCTAAAAAGCACATTATTAATTTTAATAAGTATTATATTAGAAAAAGAACCTCAATGA
>NW_008348199.1:3632142-3633121 GCF_000622305.1 Nannospalax galili | reverse complement strand
CCAGCTGTTAATATTTGGTGGTGATTCCAATGTTAGATATGAAATTACCATGACTCAACAATTCCACACCTATATAATACCAAAAAAGAAAAAAAAATGTATTCAAACAAATATCTCAACATACGCTTTTAGCAGAATGAGTCAAAATAACCAAAAGGTGGAGTAAACTGAAGTCTACTGAGGGCAGCAAATGAATAAAGAGACTATGGCATACACACAATGAATTATTCAGCCAAAACCAGAATAAAGTATTCACTTGTGCCACAATGTATAGTCACCTCAAAGCATTATGCTCAGTGAGTGAAACCAGATATGAAGGTCAGACATACACTGCATGATTCCATTTATGTTAAACGTAAGCTCAGTCCTTTGATAAAGAAAGCAGAAGGAGACTTGCCGGGAGCTGACAGAAAAGAGAAAGGGAAGTAAAGTAACTGCCACAGGCCGCCAAATTTGGGGAATGAAAATATCTTAGAACTAGATAGAGGTCATGGGTGTGTGACATTCTCAATGCACTAAATGCCACTGAACTGCTCACTCCAAAACACTGGTTTTGGGGGCTGGAAAGATGACTCAGCGGTTAAGAGCACTGGCTGCTCTTGCAGAGGACCTGGGTTCAAATCCCAGCACCCACATGGAAGCTAACAACTGTCTGTAACTCTAAGTCCAGGAGATCCTATGTCCTCTTCTGCCCTCCACCGGCACTGCAGCACTACACAACATGGGTGCACTTACATACATAAAAATTTTAAATTAAAAGACTGGTTTCATTATGTGAATTTCACACTAACAGAAAATAAACATATCTCACTGGTTATGGTGGTTCACGTCTTTTATCCCAGCACTCAGGAGGCAGAGGGAGGTGGATCTCTGTGAGTTTGAGGCCAGCCTGCTCTACATAGTGAGTTCCAGGCCAGCTGGGGTACAGGGAGACCTTGTCTCAAAAAAAAAAAAAAAAAAGGAAGAAAGAAACGGGCTA
>NW_008348199.1:3629318-3632050 GCF_000622305.1 Nannospalax galili | reverse complement strand
TGCATGAAAAGGGTGCCCTTACCTACATGCAGGTAATACATGCATACACATAAAAATAAAAAAATTTTCAATTAAAAAAAAAAAGAAAAAAGAAAGAAACAAATCTCAGAGGAACTTCAGTCTGAGTTCTCAGGACACCAAGAGTGAGCAACACCATGACTTCTCCCCTTTCCTTTATCTTTCTTACTCCTAGCTCATGGTTAGGACTGACTCAATCAGCTCTGACCCTGGGCAACCTCCTCCTGAATGATGCCAATCTCCCTCCCACCTGCTTGAGATCACAGACTCCAACATGCTATCTGGTGTTAACCATGTTTTCTAGCATCTACTCTTCTCTATGGCCAAGTTCACACAGACTATCCCCTCTGATCTAGTTGCTGTCTCTCTCAGACTGATGCATATCCTGAAAAGTTCTGGGATTCATCTCTGAAAATCAGCAGTGCTTGCCTGGTCAGTTCCCTATCTGGGTGTCTCCCCAAACCTAAGGCCCACTGTACTTTGCTCTTAACCTACGTTTTTCCTCCTGGCTTCTTTTCAGAAAGGCTTTTGATCATCAGAACAATCCATGGCTAAGCCTTCCCTTTCCCAGAACTAAATGCTATTCATTTTGTTTCCACATTTGTTCCCTACCTCAAAAACTTCAGTTTGTCCCTGCATTTAACACATGGCAGAGGACTCAGTGATAACACCAGAATCTTTCCTGAGTGGAATGAGAACAAGACGACGTTCACCACCACATTGTATTGTGTGTGAGTACGCATGATGTGTGGGTGTGCACACAAGGGCATGTATGTGCAGGTGTGGACAACTTTGTGGAGCTGGTGATTGTCCCCTTCCACTTTTACATGGGTTCCAGAGATAGAAATCAAGTCACCAGGCTTGCATGGTAAGCCATCTCACTAAGCCATCTTGCTGGCCCTTAAAAGCCAGTATGATAGGGCACACCTAATCCCAAACCCGAAGAGGCTGAGACAGGAGGACCATGATCTCAAGACCAGCTTATAATGACATTGTCTCAAAAAAGCAAAAAAGGGCCAGCAAGATGGCTCAACTGGTACAGGCATTTGCCACCGAGCCTGATGACCTGAGTTCCATCCCTAGGACCCACATGGTGGAAGGAGGGAGCCAACTCCCACAAGTTGTCCTGACTTCCACAAGCTTGCCACATGTAGCATGTGTGCACCCAACCACAGTGATTTAAAAAATTTAAAAAAATAAATAAATAAAGCCATTTGAAAAAACTTTAAGGCAAAAAGGGGAGGGGGCACAAAAAAAATGTCAAAGCTGAGGGAGGACGTGGCTGTGGCAGAATGCTGGTCTAACATGCACTAGGCCAGGCTCTACCTCCAACATGGAGGAAGAGAAGGAAACTGCAAAAATCAAAGAAATGCTTCATGGAAGAACATTTGAGAAAGGAAGGTCTCGAAAGTTAACACCTCATGAAATGGTTAATGGACGCACAACTGGGAATGGGGACATTCCTGGGCACACAGAGCTATGGCAGAGGTCCATGGAGAAAAGTTGGGAGATGGTGCTCTGGCAGAGGTATCCATACTTCATCTACACACAAATAAAGAATGTGGGCAAGAGCTGCATTTGGAAGACTCTGTAGCTAGTTAGGAAGGCTGAGCAGGAGGCTGGAACAGCAGCTTGGGGAGGTCCTCTTCCAGGCTCATCTAAACCATTTCTGACGACATCTGCCATGAGTTATCTCCTGCCTAGAAGGCTCCTCGGCACCTCTTCAGGACACCTGCTGTCTTCAACTCACTTAAAACCCATCTAAAAAGAGTTTGTCCTACATAATCGACTGTAAGCCAGTATCATAGAGGGATACATAGAACCATAGGTACATATTGCAGGATGTGAGCTCCCAGCAGGCCAGACACTGCTCTAGAAGTAGGGATGGAGTTGCTTCCATCCTGTGAAGCTCACTCATTGTTTAGGAGAGGAAACGTAAAAGAAAACTGTCGGATGATGGCTGAGGAAGCACAAGACAGAGAGAAAGCATGTGGGTGTCTGGAGGTTGTCTGAACCTGGGTAGGCAGAGAAGGCATTTCTGCATAGGGAGGAGGACCCACATAGTATCATTTTTTTATAACATATACATATTACATTAAAAAAGGAAAACAGGTCTTGGAGCTAAAAAGAGCTGGGCTCCAGCTCTGGCCCTATCACTTAATGGCAAAATAACCTTTCTTAAATTACTCGGGCTCTATTTTTTTTCATCCCCATTTTACAGATAAAGTACTAACTTTGTTAGGGGCTACTTATGAGAATGGTGAATATAAACACTGTGCCTGGCACTTGGAATGAGATTTGTGTTAACCAGTGATTTATTGCATTGGTGGTTTAATATATATTGAAATTATCTTGCTATACCTAAAAACTACACACCTTTTTTTTTTTTGAGATGGGGGTCTTGCTATGTAGACCAAGCTGATCTGGAACTCAAGAGAGCTGCCTGCTCTGCGTCTAGAATGCTGGAATTAAAGGCATAAACCTCCATGCCCAGCCCTAAAAACTGTACAGAACTTAGCCTAAATTGTCTGAAATAAAGATACTCTCCCTCGGTATTGATGGAGAATCACTTCTGGGACCTCCATGGACACCATGTGGATTCTCAAGTCTCTTACATAAAATGTAGTTTTTCTATAACCTAAAAATTACCTCTCATATAATTTAAATCACCTCTAGATTATTTAAAATACCTAATACTTTATATGGTTCACAGA
>NW_008348199.1:3619571-3628828 GCF_000622305.1 Nannospalax galili | reverse complement strand
TATATTTATTAAAATTATTTTTCATCTGTGTTTGGTTGAATCAAGGGATATGGAAACCACAGACACAGGGCCAAACCTAAGGAGCCTTCTCTTCTGAAATATCAAGAATCACCTTCATCTACACAGTTCTAAAAACAGTTTTAGTTAAAATACTAGGGGTTAGCAATCATGAAACTTTTATTTCCATGCATAGCTATTTCTTTTTTTAATATTTTATTATTTTTATTTTATGTGTATGAGTGTATTGCCTGCACGTATGTGAATGCACCCGTGTCATGCAATGCCACGGAAGTCAGAAGAGGGCTTTGGATTCCCCTGGAACTGGAGTTAAGCACAGTCCGTAGCCACCATGTGGGTGCTGGGAATCGAACCCGGGTCCTCTGCAAAAGCAGTCAGTGCTCTTAACCGCTGAGCCATCTCTCCAGCCCATGCATAGCTATTTCAATAAAAAACTATTTTCATATGACCATATGACTTTTTTTTTTTTTTTGGACTGGCCAAAAAGAGTTCTGTTGGCTGGCCTGGAACTCAGTATGCAGACCAGGCTGGCCCTGAACTCAAGAGATCCCTGGTTTTGCCTCCCGAATGGTAAGATGAAAGGTGTGCAGCACCACGCCTGGCTCACATGACCACTTTCACTCTAGAATAAAAGTACTGTTATGAGACTACTTTTCACACTGTTAATTTAGTATAGTTAAACGTTTTGACTTTTTTAAAATCATTTTTAGTTATGTATGTGGGGTGGGGGATATACCCTCACAAGTGTAGCTGCTCATCAAGAACAAGATTCCCCAGTTCCCTAGTGCTAGGGTTACAGGCCAACCAACATCAGTGCTGGAAGCTGAACTCAGGTCCTCTGCAGGAGCAGTATACACTCAACCACTGAGCCATTTTTCCAGTCCCTTAAACCCTCATCCCTTTTTTAAGACAGGGTCTCACTATGTAGCCCTGGCTGGCCTGTTACTCTCCGTATAGACCCCTGGAACACAGAGATCTGCATGCCTCTGCTGGGATCAATGGCATGTGCTACCACACCTGACCTTTGAATCCCATTTTTAATAGAAAAATAAAGTTTAATAGATCAACAAATAAGAAAATCCTGGCTGTGAAGTCTTTACTCACAATAGGAGGAGACAAAACTCCCCATTTTCCTTTTCTCAAATGATGTGATTTAAAATGAACTAAAGCAGAGAGAAAACATTAGTCTGTTCTTCCTTAGAGTCGACATCACTTATTAATTTGCTAATGAAATCAGATATATGACTCCTACATGATCAGTGTTGTGACTTACATGAGCAAAGACTACTCGGTTCCTGGAAAGTAAGTTCCTAACAGACCACTAAGGAAGCCTTTTCAGCAGATACAGAGGTGCCAGTATCAAATCTTAACAATACTGATATAAAAAAACAGGGGATTCTGTCTGTTGAGAAATGCTTATCAAACTTCTCTAAAGAGAGGGCTGGAAAGATAGCTCAGCAGTTATGAGCACCAGCTGCTCTTGCAGAGGACCCAGGTTCAGTTCCCAGCACCCACATGGCAGCTAACAAACATCCATAACTCCAGTACCAGGGGATCTGACACCCTCTTCTAGCCTCCAAGGGCTTTTCATGACATGGGTACACTTACATACATGCAGGCAATATTCATACACATAAATATTAATTAAAAAATAAACTTCTCTAAAAAGGACTACATCCATATCTTAGCTACTATCACAAGAACTCAATTTGAACTCTGTAATGTACATATGTGCATGTGTGGGTGATGGTGGCAAGTATGTGTATGCACATGTGTGTGGAGGCAAGAGATTGGTGACAGGTATCTTCTACACTTTCCACTTTATTTAGTTTGCGAGATAGGGTTCTCCCGCTGATCTTGGAGCGTCAGCAAACTCCAGGGATCTTTCCTGTCTGCCTCCTCAGCAGACACAGGACTCCAGGTATGCACCACATCTAGCTTTTTATGTGGGTACTAGAGATCTGAACTCAGCCCTCATACTTGCATCGGAGGCACTTTACAGAGTCACCTCTCTAACCCTCCAATTCCTTATTAACATCTTCAATGTTTACATCGCATATACAGGCATGTGAAAAACCAAAAGTATCACTGAAAGAACTTACATATGTAAAGATTTCTACTGAAATCATAAAGCCTAATACTTTGATTTTGAAAATACATTAATTTTTAAAAATCTAGTAAACAGTAGATTGAGCAGACACTCTTTAAAAACTGAGTAAGATAAACTTAGCAAAAATAAGCTAGTAGTAAACTGATGGAACTTGTTAATTTATAAAGGACCCTGAAAACTGAAGCGCCCCTGATGCTTCCCACAGAATATTCCTTCAGGAGCTGGCAGCAGAATTCTACTTTACTTATTGGTTCACAAAAAAATTTGCTGAGTAGCAACTAGGCCCCAGGTGATGCTGCACAGGCTGGGAATGAAATGGTGAAGGGATAGGCCTTGGCCTCTCACAGCTGACATGCTCTCAGGTAGGTCCTCCATTCCGCCTCTCTACAATCCAAAACCATATCCTTCCCCTTCAAAGGGGTCATGAACTTAACACAGCAAGTCTTCCTCTATTCATTCAAATTAAATGCAGAATCACACCCAATACAGTTAAGGGCAGAGTTCAGAGTCAGGGAACCCAATTCCAAAAGCTGGCTCTGCTATATATGAGTTGGGTAACCTTGAACCTTGGTCAAGTCACAACTCCTCCAAGTTTCAGCTGGCTTATCTGGAAAATGGGAGAGAATATTACTTCTTAATTTTCCTAAGAATTAAGTGACAACTTTTTTTTATGTGTATGAGTGTATTGCCTGCATGTAAGTGCACCTGTGTGGTGCAATGCCCATGGAGGTAAGAAGAGGGTGTCAGATCCCCTGGAACTGGAGTTACAGACGGTCGTTAGCTGCCATGTGGGTGCTGGGAATCGAACCTGGGTCCTCTGCAAGAGCAGTCAGTGCTCTTAACTGCTGAGCCATCTCTCCAGTACCCAACAACATTTTATTATAAACTTTCTAGCACTTAGTATTATGTAAAAACTTGTTATTCATAACTTAAGTGTTTGGTAATTGAAACAACCTTGCCTATCTGTCCTGATGTCAAAGCAAATCAATGCCAGAATTCCCTAGAAGCCCATTTTATTTAAACCACTCGCTATGTTTCACTGCTTCCTCTCATGTAGTCTTAATCTTTGGGTCTGGCAAAAATCAGAAGAGAACAATCACCAATTCAGCATTTGGTTCCAGCCCTCCAGTCTCTCCACCATCAACCCTCCTCTCAGTGAGAAAAATCCTTTCAATCCTGTATTATTACACTTGTCTTCCCAAAACCTGGTTCTATTTATGTGAATCAAGTGCTCAGGAGGAGGGCCTATCACGAAGCTATTCCCAACCTCACTTTTGGGCTGTTTGGTTCACCCTCCCTTCTGACCACCCCATCATCTTCAAGCCACACTCCAAGACCCATTTTGCTATATACCACATACTTGTTAAAAGATTTTTCAAGATATTTTTTAATGTGTGAGTATATTGCCTGCATGTATGTACGTGCACCTGTGTCATGCAATGCCCTTGGAGGTCAGAAGAAGGCATTGGATCCCTTGGAACTGGAGTTATAGACAGATGTTAACCACCACGTAGGTGCTGGGAATCATAGCCAGGTCCTCTGTAAGAGCAGCCAGTACTCTTACCACTGAGCCATCTCTCTGTCCCTACACCACATACTTCTGAGCCTTGGTTCCTAAGAACCTACGGTTGGAAGGCTCCTTCCCCACTCCTCCCACATGGCTCTCCCCTGTCTAGCCTTCAGTGCCCATGAGACGTCTCCTCTCCTATGGTCTCTTTCGTCATCCTCCCCTCGCTGTCATTATAGCACTGTTAACACCTTAAAGATCCTTTGTCAATTTTATAAATGTTCATTTTCCATGTCTGGCCCTCTGGCCAATACTAAACTCTGGGAAAAAGAAGATAATTTTAGCATTTCTTGGGCCTAGCATCTCAGCTGAACTGTTGTCTCTGATGTCCTTCATTCCCACAAGCTTCAATGTGCTCTGTGCCCTTTACCTTCAGGGATGGTCAACTTTCCACAGTGCAGCAAAGTTTTAGTTTTAATAGAAACATTTACTAAATAATATAAGCTGTAATGTCCTTTACTCCCACTCAAATTTCTCATTGACTAGAATTCAATTCCACTTCCACAAAGTCTTACTCAACCAAAGATTAAAATCCAATTCCAATTATGTCTATTTTTGCAGTACTGAGATAGAGCCCAGGGTCTTGCACATGCTGGGCAAACAGTACCACTGAGTTGCACCCCCAACCCCCTCTTGTGATGTTTAAACTCACACATTCACCAGGAAAACAAAAAGCAGCTCTAAATTCAATGCAACATGTACTTTTCAGTGTCTGATTATGAATGTGCGAGTTATCTGTAAATCTATTTAGGCTGAGTTCACTGCTGTGTACACCGAGCTTACAGGAATCACCACCCTTTCCCCACAGGGCAGGGTCCTTCAGCTTCTTCACACAAACCACTGATGCGCCATCTGGCCCCCTGTACAGGCAGCGATCAGAGTTGAGGGAGAGTTGGCCACTGTTCTTTAACTTACTCTAGGACTAAGATTTCTATCAACTGAGCTAGAGAGATGCTCAGCAGTTAATAGCACTGGCTGCTCTTGCAGAGGATCTAGGTTCAACTCCCAGCACTCAACCATCCAAGACTCCAGTTACAGAAGACCCAACACCCTCTTCTAACCTCCATGGCACTGCACAACATGGGTGCACTTATACATATGCAGGCAATACACTCACGAATAAGAAAAAAAAGATTTTCATCAATTGATAAGCTAAACTAACTCTGGCCTTGAATTCCTTCTCTGGATTCTTCTCCGTTCTTAATTGTAGTTACTCTTAGGAACTTATAAATTTTCTACAATGAATTCAAATCCAACATTCAACCGATGAGAAGAGACATGAAGACAAAAGCTTAACAAGGCATCTTGACGATCTGGAAAATAACACAAATTTGTGGAGAAAGACACTCGTAACAAATGGCCTACACTGACCATAACACATGGATAAAGAGAGGGTAAGTCACAATAGAGCAGTGGTTTGTCAGCAAAATGGCACACTCACTGTCAGTGCACTGAAGGCTAAAGCCAGAGGCTAAATCTAAAATAAAAATACAGCAAAAGGCTCTACCAGGACCTTCAAGTCTAGCAGTGTTTGAAAATATTAGGAAGTCTTTTTCTTTTTAAAGCAAAAATTTTATGTACATATCCAAGAGACAACAGAAGACCAGAGGTGATCTGCTGGGACTGGGGGAGAATGACCTCACTTCTATCCTGTTCGAATGGTTTCTGCAGACCTGGGGCAGCCCAGCACCAAGAAGACAGGACTATATCCCATCTCACTCAGTAGTTCTGTTTTGTGTGTGCATGTTCACTAACATTTGTTCAGGGGAGTGTGTGTGCACACGCCTGTGGAGGTCATGGACAAGTTTAGGTTATAGCATCTTCTTTTTTTGAGGCAGGGTCTCTAATTGGTCTGCAACTCTGTCAAGTAGACCAGGCTAGCTGGCCAGGAAGCTCAGAAATTCACTTGTTTCCAACTCCCATCCCACCACCGCTGGGATTAAAACACTCACTTCTGGCTTAGTACGAGACTTCTGGAGTCAAACTCAGGTCGTCACACATGCAAGCCAAGCACTCTAACAACTGAGCCATGTCTCCAGTTCCCAACTTGATTTTTGTTTTGGTTTTGGTGTATGTGTGCACATTCCTGTATACGTGTGTGTGAGACCAGAGGTTGACAGTAGATGTCTTCCTCAATCGCTGTCCACCTTATTTTTAAAGACAGGGTCTCACTGAACCTGGAGCTTACCAATTCCATTGAAGTGGTTAGCTAGCAAGTCCTGGGATCCTCGTGTCTCCCCAGCAGAGACTATGGGTACAAACTGCAGTGCCTGTTTTTGTTTGTTTAACTTGAGTGCTAGGGGAAAATGGCTTGGGAAGACAGCAAAAACAAAGAGTAGGAAACCTGTGAGAAATAAAATAGCTCAGAAAGAGGGATGATGTCTGAAGCAAGAGGGAATAGATTCAGGATATACTGTGGAATCTGGTATAACTCCTAGGCTGTTTTCAGATATAATCTACTTACAATTCAATCATATACAAAATAGGATCTGATAGTTTTAACAAATGCCTATCAAGACCCAGAACATTTCCATCACTCTAGAAACTTATGTTCCCCTCTCCTAGTCAATGCTCATCCACCCAAAAAGCAAAATCAAAGTCAGGCACTGTGGCACAGGCCTGTAATTCCAGCACTTGGGAGGTGGAGGCAGGAAAATCAGGAAGGAGTTCAAGGCCAGCCTCAGCCACATAGAAAGTTTGAGGCCAGCTTGTCTCTAAAACAAGCAAAGCAGTCTCAATCCAATTCCAAGTATTATGGGTTAGTTTTGTCTTCTAGGGACACCTGGACTGTTTCTAGTATGTCCACTATGAGAACAACTGCTGTGCGAGTTCTTGTATGTGGCTCAACTGTGGACACCTGTATTTCTTCTGAATATCTAAAAATGAAACCTCTGGTCACAGGGTCTGTGTGTAACTTCTTAAGAAACTGCCACTTTTCCAAAGTGGCTACATCATTTCATACTCTCCCAGTGTACAAGAGTTCCATCTGCCTGGCTCCCAAGTAAATTGCCTGAGAAACTTTGCCTGCGCCACAACTCAACTCACATTCTCTCGGCTCTCTAAACCCAACTCCACTGTTTGGGAACTGCAGATGTGCTCCAGGAATGCTTTCTTCCTAACCCACTCCTTACTGCTCATCCTTCTGGTCCTAATTCATTCAACAAATACCTTGAAGGATGAGAAAGGCTAGGCTGCTCAGGGTTCTGGATAGAGAAAGGAGCATGTAGAAAGCTTGGCACTTTTAAGGAACTAAAGGAGAGAGGACTGCGCTGGAAGACAGGCAAAGCATCAAGAGAGGCAGTCGCTGTAGCAGGAGCCAGGGCCCTGTTTGGGGCTCTGTGAGATACCGGAAAGAATCTGGACTCCCTCCAGGGTGCTATGGGAAACCAATAGATTTTAATCAGGAGGGACAGGTGACTCTTATGCTCTGGGCAAGGTGAAACAGAGGCAGAGTGAGGAGAAACAGGGGGGGCGTGTCAAAGGACCACCACGGTGTTCCAGGAGATGAGGATGGTGCTGCAGGGGGCGGGAGCAGGACTGGAGGAAGTGTCAAAGTCAGTGTGCAGTTAGCACTGACAGCAACCCAGGGATGAATTTGGAGTGATGAGAGAAAAGCAGGATCTGACCTGGGAAAATGGGAAGATGGTCATTCCACTGACGAACGGGGACAGACCAGGAAGGTGCTCATTCCATTGACAAAGACAGGGACAAATGGGAGGAGAAAGCTTACGAACACCATTCAGTTGGGGTCTTACAAAGATGGCAGGGAGATTCCAAGCAGCTGCTTCAAGCAGGCATTGGAGGACTGAGAGAACAGACACCTAGCCAATGATCAACATGGCCGTTACCAGCTTCTGGAAAACTAAGAAAGCCCAAGGCTACCTGAGATCACTAGGGAGAGTACACTGAAAAAGAGGTCCAGGGACACCAATGGCAAGCAGAAGGGGAGGAATAAGGCAGAGGAGGGCAGAGAACCAAGAGAGGAACGCACTAGTGAAGAAGCACAGTCCTCCTGAGAAGCCGCGAATGCATTTCATGTCAGGATATCCCTGTCTGGTACTCTGTACACACGCCCCTGTCGGAACACTTCCACTACCCTGTTTAATTCCCTTCCTTACTCAACAGAGATTTGAAGCTGTAAAACCAAAAGCATCAGTAACTAGCAGGCTTGCTCTAGTTCAGCATCTTGGTAAATATTACAGCATGGAGTGGCCAGTGGACGGCCACCATTCACCACAACACAGAGTGGCCAGTGGACGGCCACCATTCACCACAACACAGAGTGGCCAGTGGACGGCCACCATTCACCACAACACAGAGTGGCCAGTGGACGGCCACCATTCACCACAACACAGAGTGGCCAGTGGACGGCCACCATTCACCACAACACAGAGTGGCCAGTGGACGGCCACCATTCACCACAACACAGAGTGGCCAGTGGACGGCCACCATTCACCACAACACAGAGTGGCCAGTGGACGGCCACCATTCACCACAACACAGAGTGGCCAGTGGACGGCCACCATTCACCACAACACAGAGTGGCCAGTGGACGGACACCATTCACCACAACACAGAGTGGCCAGTGGACGGACACCATTCACCACAACAGAGTGGACAGTGGATGGCCACCATTCACCACAACAGAGTGGACAGTGGACGGCCACCATTCACCACAACAGAGTGGACAGTGGACGGCCACCATTCACCACAACGCAGAGTGGACAGTGGACAGCCACCATTCACCACAACACAGAGTGGACAGTGGACAGCCACCATTCACCACAATGCAGTGGACAGTGGACGGCCACCATTCACCACAATGCAGAGTGGACAGTGGATGGCCACCATTCACCACAACGCAGAGTGGACAGTGGACGGCCACCATTCACCACAACAGAGTGGACAGTGGACGGCCACCATTCACCACAACAAAGTGGACAGTGGATGGCCACCATTCACCACAACACAGAGTGGACAGTGGACAGCCACCATTCACCACAACAGAGTGGACAGTGGACGGCCACCATTCACCACAACACAGAGTGGACAGTGGACAGCCACCATTCACCACAACGCAGTGGACAGTGGATAGCCACCACCACTGAGTACCACCTGCCACAAGTCCTTTCCTCTCCTAATTCCCAGAGGAAGTTAAATCTCCACATCACAGATGAAATCTCTATGGCTGACAAAATACCCAGATCCACTGCTATGAAGTGACTCAGCCTTCCATGTTCTGTTACCTCACGAATACGGGCTTCCTGCAGCAAGCTGCCAAAGAGCACAGAACCCGTCCCCCAGTTAGCAGCCAGCCGCGGCAGGAGTCACGGCACAGGAGTCACGGCACACAGGAGTCACGGCACACCGGAGTCACGGCACACAGGAGTCACGGCACACAGGAGTCACGGCACACAGGAGTCACGGCACACAGGAGTCACGGCACAGGAATCACGGCACACTGGAGTCACGGCACACTGGAGTCACGGCACACTGGAGGCACGGCACACTGGGAGACACGGCACACTGGGAGTAACGGGACACCGGGAGGACAGGACCCCT
>NW_008348199.1:3613680-3619369 GCF_000622305.1 Nannospalax galili | reverse complement strand
AGCAAGCTGCCAAAGAGCACAGACCCCGTCCCCCAGTTAGCAGCCAGCCGCGGCAGGAGTCATGGCACAGGAGTCACGGCACACAGGAGTCACGGCACACCGGAGTCACGGCACACAGGAGTCACGGCACACAGGAGTCACGGCACACAGGAGTCACGGCACAGGAATCACGGCACACTGGGAGTCACGGCACACTGGGAGTCACGGCACACTGGAGTCACACCCCCACTCTCAAGAAGCCCTACACTTTTTATCACCCCCTCCCCCTGGCTCCCCATGAAGCCCGGCCAGGCCTAGAATTCACTCTGCAGTGGAAGATTCCCTTGATCCTCCTGCCTCCACCTCCAAAGTCCTGGGATTAGACATGTGCCAGCACACTCAGTAAGACTGATAACTCTTGCCAGGCGTGGTGGCATATGCCTTTAATCTCAGGAGGTAGAGATATGAAGATCTCTCTGAGTTCAAGGCCAGCCTGGCTAGGCTAGCTGGAGCTACAGGGAGACCCTGTCTCAAAAAGACCAAAAAAAGAAAACAGAAAAAAGAAAAAAAAAGAATAACTCTTTATCAGGTACAGTAAATGATCTCCAGGCTTCTAAAGACATGCATCACACTGGTGAAATCAGGGCTCCTATGGGTTGAGATGTGGAGCAAAAAGAACTCGGGACTGCTGGAATCATTACTACTGAATTCTAGAGTCCAATTTTAAGTGCACATAAGAAATCATCGGGGCTGGAGAGATGGCTCAGCAGTTAAGAACACTGGTTGTTCTTGCAAAAGACCCGGGTATGAATCCCAGCACCAACATGTCAGCTAACAACTGTCCTAACTCCAGTCCCAGGGGATCTGACAGCCTCTTCTGTCCTCCATGGGCACTGCACGACACGGGTGCACTTACTTACACGCAGGTAATACACACAAACACATAAAAATAATAAATAAAATATTTTTTTAAAAAAAGAAATTGTCACTATATCTGAAAGGCCTCGCTCTAACTGAACAAGACAAGAGAAACATTCTCCATGTTATCCACTGTGGACCAAGACACAATCAAAACAAGAAGCCAGCGGGGCCTAAAAGCCAACATTACACATCTTTGTGCAAAGTAACAGTGGTGAAGCTTTCTTTGTCCACACTGCTTATATTGATGTGATATCTCTCCTTTGACTTCTTAAGACTGGAATACCGGGCTGGAAAGATGGCAAAATGGTAGGAGCACTGTTCTTCCAGAGGACCCAAGTTCAGTTCCCAGCAACCACAACAAAGGCTCATAAATACTTGTTAATCTCAGCTCCTGGGAGAGCCAACACTTCTTGCCTCCACAGGCACCTGCACTCATGTGCACATACTCCCACACAGATATACGTGTGTGTGTGTGTGTGTGTGTGTGTGTGTGTGTGTGTGCATGCTCCTGCCTGCAGAGGCTGGAAGAGGGTATTAGAGATCCCCTGGAGGCCAGAGGGTGTTAAAACTAAAATTAGAGGTTGGGGCAGATGGAGAGATGGCTCAGCAATTAACAGCATTTGCTGCTCCTGCAGAGAGCCCTCCCTGTTCAGTTCCCAGCACCCACAAACTATCTGTAACTCCAATTCCAGGGGATCTGATGACCTCTTCTGGCCTCTGAAGGCACTGCATGAACATGGTACACATACATTCAGGTAAAACACCTATACATGTAAAATAAATAAAATTTAAAGTAAAACCTTTTAAAATTCTTTAAAGATCGAAACTGCATTTTTAAAATTCTATATATACTATCATCCACAGACGTGTTGGGGGGGTATACATGCATGTTTCTGTGTATGGAGACCAAGCCAGCATGCTGTGTCCAGCTTCTCTGTGGGTCCTGGGGCTGGAACGCAGGTCCTTGTGCTTGTATGGCAAGCACTTTATCAACTGAGCATGGGTGCTATGGGGAAAAAACTGGTCTGGATAGTGAAGAGCGGGATCCTGCTCTTGACTGTAAAAACGTTCTTTTTATTTTTAATATTTTATTATTTTTATTTTATGTGTATGCGTGTATTGCCTGCATGTAGGTAAGTGCACCTGTGTTGTACAATGCCCGTGGGGACAGAAGAGGCTGTTGGATCCCCTGGGACTGGAGTCACAGGCAGTTGTTAGCTGTCATGTGGGAGTTGGGATTCGAACCCGGGTCTTCTGCATGAACAACCAGTGTTCTTAACCGCTGAGCCATCTCTCCAGCCCCAAAGACAACATTCTTTAAAGTCAAAGGGTCAGATTACTTTATTTCTTTCTTAAAGATTTTATTTTTATGGTTTTGGGGAGTTTTTGTTGTTGTTCTTTGAGGTTTTTTTGAGACAGGGTCTCCCTATAGCCCAGCTGGCCTGGAATTCACTATGTAAACCAGGATGGCCTCCATGTCAGAGATCTGCCTGTCTCTGCCTCCTGAAAGCTAAGATTAAAAGCATGTGCCACCATGTCTGACTTTAAGATTTTGTTTGTGTTTGTGTGTGTGTGTGTGTGTGTGTGTGCGCACACGCTCGTGCCTGCAGAGGCCAGAAGAGGGTATTAGAGATCCCCTGGAGCTGGCATTACAGGCAGTTGGGAGCCAACTGACGTGGGTGCTGAGAATCCAACTTAGGTCCTCTGAGAGAGCAGCAAGCACTCTTAGCTGCTGAGCCATCTCTCCAGTCCCTGCTGGATAATTTCTTATGTTTCTCCTGGCTTTAAAATAGTCACAAGGCCAGGCATGGTGGCGCATGCCTTTAATCCCAGCACTTGGGAGGAAGAGATAGGCAGATCTCTGTGAGTTCAAGGCCAGCCTCGTCTACATAGTGAGTTCCAGGACAGCTGGGACTTACAGGGAGACCCTGTCTCAAAAAGACCAAAAAAAAAAAAAAAATAGTCACAGAGTCACTGAAAGTGAAGAAGGCAGGGTAGACGCCAGCTGGCTGAGGAAGAGGATGAACCCTCCTAGCCATGGCTAACAAAGCCTGTGTCACTAGGATTGCTTCATCCCCTGCCAGGGTGTCTCAGACCTACCCTTGCCTCCCTAAACAGTCCTCCACTCCCATCCCGTTCAGTCACTGGAGATCCTCTATTTGACTCATTACCTAGTAAAATGCCCTAAGTACAGAATTATTAGTGTTTAACACCATCATCTGAAGTATTAAACATAATCAAACCAAAGGATGTTTTCTCCACTGCCTAACACATCTGTGTTTTTGGGTTTTTTTTTTGGTTTTTTGAAATAGGATCTCATTCTTGAAACCCATGTGGTCCTTGAACCTGTGGTGATCCTCCTGAGTGCTGAGCTTATTAGACATAAGCCACCACACCTACCTGTCTCAGCATTTTTTTTATTACAATCAAAAACATGCAGCTATTGATCCTTCTCAGACTTTACAAAGTACCACCAATGATCTCCCCTAAGTCTTCTGACTAGCCCCTATCCACATGCATAAAAACCCCTCTCCCAAGAGAAGCCTCCTTACACAGCAGATGGTGATTAACAGAGACCCACAACTCGTCAACATGCAAGAGAACAAGAGGCTGCAGACTCTTTATCCCTGAACACACCTACATCAAACCTCTCCTTACCAAGGCTCAAGGACCACTGTGGAAGAGGAAGCAGAAAAGTTTTAAGAGCCAGAGGTGGTAGATGACCACAAGGAAACAGGGTTTTCCAGACAGCTGGTCAGTTTATCATATGAACTCATAGCAATGGTGACAGTATGCACAAGTCCCAGGTAAGTGCAAGCCAGACAGTCCAAGCATAGACATGGGGAAGTGGATAAGAAATCCCAACCCTACCTGAGGAACTATTGGCAACCAATGAGTGACTCCAGAGGAAGGGTCCACACCAAAGAGCATTTGGGGCCACAAATATGACTCAATTAGGCCTTTAAAAAAAAAAAAAAAAAGAGTAGGCGCTGGAGAGATGGCTCAGCGGTTAAAAGCACTAACTGCTCTTGCAGAGGACCCAGGTTCGATTCCCAGCATCCACATGGTGGCTACGAATCATCCTTAACTTCGGGGAATCCAAAGCCCTCTTCTGACCTCCCAGCATTGCACAACATGGGTGCACTCACATACATGCAGGCAATACACTCATACACATAAAAATAATAAATAAAATAATTTTTTAAAAAAGAGTGTACACAGAGTACATAAAATTGGGCAAGGGGTCTAAGGGGTGCAGATGGGGAAAGGATCTAAATACGATCAAAATGTATGAAATTCGAAAAAAAATTCAACTAAAAAAAAAAAAGAAAGACATCAGCCCACTTTCATCCTTTGGATTAATATCTCCAGAGGTTCACAATGAAAGTAAATTACTTAATGTTATTTTTATTTGCCCCACAGATCAAATTTGACTGCCCTGCTGACAGAAAGTCTTCAGAACAGGAATGACTCCGAGACCACTCTGAAGTAGTGTTCCAAGTTCCCATCGTATTAGGCTTCTTTTCAAAGTAAGACTTTCTTGCTATGTAGCCCAGGCCGGCCTTGAACCAACCCACAATCCTGCTTCTGCCTCATGAGTACCGAGATTATAGGCATGCACCACCATGACCACCTACACTTTTTTATTCTCTTCACAGCTATTACCACCTGATTTTTTTTTTAATGAGTGTATTGCCTGCATATACATAAGTGTACTCAATGCCCAAGGAGAAGAGAAGAGGATATTGGATCCCCTGGAACTGGAGTTACAGACAGTTGTTAGTCACCATGTGGGTGCTGGGAATCGAACCTAGGTCGTTTGCAAGAGCAGTCAGTGCTCTTAACTGCTGAGCCATCTCTACAGTCCCACCACCTGACATTCTTATTTGCTATTTACAATCTGTCTCCAGAGCTGTCTCCGTCTCTATCTGGCCCTCCACCACATCGTCTACATAGAGCAGTCTATAAACACTGATTAATGCAAGTTACAACACATACACAAGCGGACTTTAATCCATATTCAGGGATGTGATGTTCAAACAAGGAAACTATCTTCCAGTCATGCTGATATTCAAGTGTCCCGAGGACTCGCAACCCTTCCCTACAGTACAGCACCCACATACAAGCTGCAATGAGGAGTCTCCCTAGCAGTCTGCCTTAATTCTATGCAGGGAAGCGTCAGATAACACAGACTACCAACAACTTCGGTTTTACAGTGTGTCTTCCTGTGGAGCACAGGCATTACATGCAAAGCAAACATAGCCCTAATGGAAAAAGTTCTGATTTGTGCTGTCATGGGAATCTTCACACCTATGCTGTGGGTACCACAGGCACTAGATTTTCAAGAGGGCTGGAGATGTAGCTCAATGGCAGAGTATCTCTCCAACACAAATCAGGCCCTGATTTCAAGCCCTACCACCACTTCCCCAAGACTTTCAAGAGCCTAAAAATTAAAAGCACTCCCAAAAAGAAGTATGCTTAAGGCATACAGGAAAAATACTGTTTTTCATAAGTATATGGCAAATGAATCCTACTTGGTCAAAGTGAAAGCGATTGCAGTAGCTCAATGGCAGAGTATCTCTCCAACACAAATCAGGCCCTGATTTCAAGCCCTACCACCACTTCCCCAAGACTTTCAAGAGCCTAAAAATTAAAAGCACTCCCAAAAAGAAGTATGCTTAAGGCATACAGGAAAAATACTGTTTTTCATAAGTATATGGCAAATGAATCCTACTTGGTCAAAGTGAAAGCGATTGCACAATTCCTGTGCACCATTAATACAGGCAAA
>NW_008348199.1:3610281-3613411 GCF_000622305.1 Nannospalax galili | reverse complement strand
TCAAGGCCAGCCTGGTCTACATAGCGAGTTCCAGGCCAGCTGGGGCAACAGGGAGACAAAACAGGAAAAAAAAAAAAAAAAAAGACAGCCCTTATGTCTCTGTTTGAGCTGATACATCTGCACTTCAGACAGAATGGCAGAATTGAAAGAGAACCACAGATCACATCCTAGGCATACCAGGAAAACTGGCCAGGCACAGGCAAACTGGAGTCTAGAGAACTCCTTGGGGGTACAAAAGGACAAGCAGTCACAAAAACCATGCTTCCCACCCAGCATTTCACCCAAGCTCAATTTCAGATACATCACAGCTTTTTATATGGGGTGAGGTGTGCCTTACCACTAACTAATCTGCACCTTGAACAGGTAGTAAAACCTGTAAGGGGCCGCCTACAAACCTCAGGATCCAGTCAGCAGAGGAGGGTTCTGTCTACCCCTGTCTCTCACGCTATGAACTCTGGGGAAAAGGAAGGATGATGAAACTCTCAGGTCTGGTGAGTGGACATTTTAAGACAATTCACCAATATGTTGGCCAGAGCCTAACAGACTGGTTTTTTAAAATACAAATGTTAGCACCCTTTCCTATCTCTAAGAGGAGAAAGTGGAATTTAATGAAAGTACTATTCTAGGAGCTGGAGAGGCGGCTCAGCTGTTAAGAGCTCTTGCAAAGGACCTGGGTTCAGCTCTAAGCAACCACATCAGGCAGCTCACCACCACCTGTATGTAACTCCAGTTCTAGGGGATCTGAAGCCCTCTGGCCTCACAGGGCACCAGCACACATGGGATGCATATAAACTCACACAAGCACACATAAATTTTATAGAATCTTTTTTTGAAAGTCCAATGCTAACTTCTTGGTCAAAATAGGTATCACCATTTCAACCACATACTATTTCATTTTACAGAGTTAAGAAAGAATGTATTGGTAAATATTTTAACACCTAAAAGACAAGTCTAACATCTTGGCAATTTCAAGTCTTCTCTCACAAACACACACACATGCAGAAATCACCTCAGTAAAGTTTCATAGTAAATTTTCTTCTAAGTTATAAAGCAAGAACATACATGTGACCAATTTGAGTGACTGGAATTTTTTCAAATCATACACTAACACAAGGTCATAATTCAAATCCTAATAAAATTGCTTATTTTGGAAAATCCCAAATAATTCATCTGTGTAGTCATATAAAAGAGCCTACTTATGGTGATGGGCCTGATGTTAATACTAAAGAAAACCTCTGTAATATATTTCTAAGATTGATATTATATGCACATCCCCCATCCATGTTGAAACTAGTTTTGAAATTGGGCAGATTGACTAAAAACATTATCTAAGAAAGATGTAGTGTGCTGGGCATGGTAGTGCACACCTATAGTCCCAGCACTCAGGAGGCAGAGGCAGGGGAATCACTGAAAGTTCAAGTCCAGTCAGGGCCACATAGCAAGACTCCATCTCAAAAACAAAAACGAACAAACCCACAGGACACCACATGAGGTACACATTCCCAAATATTACAGTATTAAAAGTTTAAGACAAACAAGCCAGGTGTGGTGGCACATGCCTTTAATCCCAGCACTCAGGAGGCAGAGGCAGGAGCTCTGTTGAGTTCCAGGCCAGCTGGGGCTACAGGGAGACCCTGTCTCAAAAAGACAAAAAAAAAAAAAGTTTGAGACAAAAACAAACTCTGAGGTTGGTCTAGAAGTACTTACCAGTCAAAAGCATGGCCTCAGACCCTCACACACCATAAAAATCAGTGAAACTAATTGGGGTTTCAGCATCTGCCAGGGGGCCTCCTGCTACCCTACCGTTAAGGAACAAACAGGGGATGCAAATAATTAGTGCACCCTGAGGTGACAGTTAATTCCACTAGCCTATCACTTCACAGGAGACCTTGTGGAATTCTACTTCATCCCTACTCTGAGAATACCGAAGTTGAAAATTTCAAAAGTTAGCCAAAGACCACCTTGAAAGAACTTTGAATAGCATCCCTTCAAACTGCTCAGCATGGGAAGGGCTTTCACAAAAACAGAACCAATCACCTTACCCAACATTTCCCAAGTTGCCAAACATTCTCTGCAAGCTTTTTTTCCGAAAAATTTCCAGAAGGAAAGAAGATGTGCACTCAACGCAGGGTACACTACATGTTAACAGTGTACATTTTCGGTTCAGAAGTACAGAAAAGCACTGGGGACTTGAGACATTACCCTGACCAAGCGTTAAGATCTGCTAAAGAATTAAGAGCTATTTTTCAAAACCAGGTTAAGGCACATCTTGTATTTCTCAGAAAAGTGGCCTATGGTCAAAATCTGAGCACGAAACGTGAGTGGGAGCCACCAAACCAAACTCAAACAAACCTGTGAAACGCTTGATCTGCAAGTCCTTAACATATGTAATTGCAGACCTGACAGGGCAGATAACTTGCCCAGGGCTAGTTTATTTGATGGCAAAGCTGCAGTGCATTCCTGGTCTCCTAGATTGGAATTTAGTGCAGTTTCCCCACCCGCCAATGCCACCCCGTGTAAGATGTTTTATAAAAACTCTTCACTAAGGCTGTTTAACATAAGGGTCCAATTATCATTCAAAGATCAGCCTGTTAGATAATAGCTCAAAAATTCCATCCATTTTACAGCATTTACCAGTCATCTACTGGGGGGGGGGGGCAGAAGACGTGGAGGAAACCTTAATTTTGACCTGTCCCTTAAGAGCAAACCAAACTAGCACTAGTGTCCCCACCCACAAACCAAGGAGCGCTGCTCCCCCCATCACTGAATTCCACTCCCATGCCGGCGCACAGAAGACATTCCACATCTTGGTGCAGGCCAGATCGCCAACTCTCCATATCTCCACTTTCATAGGAAAAGAAGAGAAAAGAGGCACTGGGAGCCTCCGGTCCCCAAAACATCGCCTTTACCTGGGGGGAGGACCCGAGGACCCCCACACCCGGCCCTGCTCGCCCCGCCCCAGGGGAGGGGGGGAAGGAGGGGAGAACCCCACACAGGAAGTGTATCCTGCGCCCCGAGCTCTCGCCCGCCGGCGGGTACCTGCCCCGTGGCCAGCAGCAGGCGAGCACATCCACAGGGCCCCAGGGGCGCGCAGGGCACTCCCCAGGCTGGGTGCCCGCGCGGCTCCCGG
>NW_008348199.1:3585832-3610146 GCF_000622305.1 Nannospalax galili | reverse complement strand
GGGGCGGCGATGCGGTGCGAGGTGGGGGTGGGGGCGCCTCCACCGCCTCCAGCGCGGACGCCCTAGCCGACGGCAGGGCGGGCCGGGGCCGCGGCCCCTCGAGGCTCGCTCCGGCCGCGCGCTCGCTCGCTCGCTAGCTCCCCGCTTGGGCGTGCTCAGGGAGGGCTCCCCCGGCTCAGGCCGCGGCCGCCTCGTTGGAGCCGAAAGCGGCTGGGCTCAGGGTTTTTTCTCTCCATTCTCCCAACACACAGGAAATAACACAGCGTCAGGTGACGGCGCGCGGCCAATGAGGCGGCTCGGGGCCGCGGCGCGCTGGCGGGCGGGAGGGCGCGCGGCGGGGGCAGAGCCGGGGGCGGGGTCTGTGTGCCACGGGGGCGGGGTCTGCGCACCTCGGGGGCGGGGCCACGGGCGGGGCGGGGCTGGGCGGCGTGCGTGCCTAGTCGTTTGCAGTGGCGTGGAGTGGAGGCCTGCCGGGGAGACGTCCGCCCCGCGGTGCCGCCAGGTCTGCGTGTGGGGGGCCCCGGGGCAGTTGGGCACGCGCCCAGTACTCCCTCGGGGCCCTCCGCTTGGGGTACGCGCAGATCAACTTTCTGGGGAGTTGCTGACCTAGAACCTTCCACTGGAATTTCTGGAGTTCTCCGAGCGCCTGCGAAGTCAGAGTCGCGCCTATGGCAGCTTGGGAAGCCCATGGCGGGGGGGGGTAGGGGCAAGGGCAAGGGCCTGGCTTCCTTCCGGCAACAAGTGGGCACTGGGGTGGCTACTGCTTACCAAACGGCCCGGACCAGGGCAGCTCTTGGGCCTCGCGGGTTAGCCTGGCTCTCCTGCTACCTCTGCCCGCCCATGGTGCCTGGCTGGTGGGTGTCCTTACATGAACAACGTAGGCGGTCTCTGAGCCTCAGTTTCCTCCACGATGAAGGGAAGGCCGACGTAGCTACCTCACATGAAAGAGGCTGCCAGGCCAGTGGTCTGCAGTGGCCCCGAGATTCAGCATGCCCTGACTGGCGGGAACCAGGCAGAACTGACTTAGAGTAGCATTGCCAGGCCTCAACCTCTAACCAGCCTACCCTTGCAACCCTGATATGTTTGCAGAGCAAAGGGCTTGACCTTTTTTTCCTTTAAAATCTCATATAGAACTATTGTGTATATGGTGCGCACACGCACACACGCAGTGAGGCTAGAATGTGTATGGAGTGTTTATATCCTGATTCTGACCCATCCGGTGACCTCTCCACCTCTCCACTTCGGGCCTCAATTTCCTATTGATTTAAAAAAAAAAAAAAGAAAAGAAAAATGGAGACCTGGGTCTTTTTTTCCTTTAAAATCTCATATAGAACTATTGTGTATATGGTGCGCACACGCACACACGCAGTGAGGCTAGAATGTGTATGGAGTGTTTATATCCTGATTCTGACCCATCCGGTGACCTCTCCACCTCTCCACTTCGGGCCTCAATTTCCTATTGATTTAAAAAAAAAAAAAAGAAAAGAAAAATGGAGACCTGGGTTGGAAAGATGGCTCAGCGGTTAAGGGCACTGACTGCTCTTGCAGAGGACCCAGGTTTGATTCCCAGCACCCACATGGTGGCTACAAACTGTCCTTAACTCCAGTTCCAGGGGAATCCGAAGGCCTCTTCTGACCTGCATTACATTGCACGACATGGGTGCACTCACACACATGCAGGCAATACACTCATACACATAAAATAAAAATAATAAATATATATATATGGAGACTTTGGAGTAAATGTTTCTAATGCTAGCTAAAACGACTGTAGATAAGGCTTCCATCTGTCCAGATGTTATGTATGTGTGGCAAGTCCCTTCCTGAAGCAACCCAACTCAAGAGTCAACTAGGATTTGAGAAGTGTTTTAGATGTAAGATGGAAGCTGACCAGGAGCCAGGTAAGGTCTAGGGTCCAGATTTCGGTTTATCTGGGGTCTATTGCTCCCTGAGGCCTGGCTTGGTCCCTTTCACCCTTCATTCTAGCTAGAGCAGTCAATGCTTTGTCTTGCCTCAGGCCACCCACAGAGGGTCTGGGGATCCCAGGCAGGGCCCCCTGGCAGGAGGATGTGGTGGAGAAGGCAATAATTTCTCCTGGCTTCTGCCCCACCTCATGAAGTAGGGGTTGGCTCCAGTGCAGGTCAGGACTATTTCTGGGGATTGGATTCCCCCACACCTCTTGCATGCCAGGCAAAGTGCCAAACTCTTCCAGGGCAAAGCTGAACAGGCCACTAGGCCCTGCCCTCTGGCTGTTCCCATTGTTCTGAGTTTCATTTTCTAAATTCTCAGGCACTAAGGCTTTTAAGGGACCAGAGCCTGGCTTCCGCTTGTGTCAGGACTGCAGGGCAAAGTGGGAAGGACTCTGAACAGACCCAAGTTTTCTGAACAAAAAGCAATGGGAGAAACTAGGTATGCTCCCCAAAGGCCGAGCATTGACAGCATCTCCAGCTTCTTGAGCCAATTCATGAAGAAAGGGGGAACCCGTTTCCTCCTTCTCCTGCCCCATTTCTCCCTTATTCCTGGGTTCACTTTGTCTCAGGTTAGGGACAAGGGGAGCAGAAACAAGCTACAAAAGAGCTCTTTAGGCAGAGAAAGGGTGCAGGCCCATCACGGGGTCCAGGCCCGTGGTTGTTCTGCCTCCTTTCCTGAGGCTGCCTCCTCACCACTCTTTCAGGACATAACAGACCATTGGTCAGGTGACCTCTACATGGCAACTTCACCATGCCTGCTGGGGCCTCTTAGCCCCTGATGACCTACCATGTTCCTTCTCAGTGCCACTTGGAGGAAGAATATTTACTGGAGTCATGGCCAACAGAGAGATACAAGTATTCTTGTGCTGTGTAGCCAAGGAGAAGTCGTCTGAGTGTCAGTGCCAGACCTCAGCCCCTAACATTCTCATAAATAATGTGGGGATCTAAAGAGATTTGCATAAAGAATTCATACAGTACCAGACACATATTAACTCTAGCTATACAGCTAGGCATGGTGATACATGCCTGTCATCCCAGTACTCAGGAGGCTGAGGTAAGAAAATCACTGTGAGCTCGAGGCCAACATGGGCTATAAAGTGAGTGCTATGGCCAGCCAGGGCTATATAGCAAGATCCTGTCTCAAACAACAGTTCTAGGACAAGACTAACAACACTGAGCAGAGTAAGGCTCAGAGAAATTGTTACTGCCCAAGGTTCTACAACTTGGAACCCAGTAATCTTTTATTTGTTTGTTGTTTTGGGAGTGGGGTTGGTTTTGTTTTGTTTTTGGAGATAAGGTTTCCCTGGAAGACCCAGCTGGCCTAGAACTGCTACGTAGACCAGGCTGGCCTTGAGCTCACAGAGAATCGCCTGCCCCTGCCTTCCAGTTCTGGGATCAAAGGCACGCACCACCACACCTGTCTGGTTTGGGTTTGGTTTGGTTTTGTGGCAGAGTCTCACTATGCAGTCCAGGCCAACCTCAGGCTGATGAGCCTTCTGCTTCAGTCTTCCCAGTGCTGGGATCACAGCCCTGGGTGCTACAACACTCAGCTTGCTCCAACTTTTTAATCCTCCATTGTCTCAAACCTATGGATCTTGCTTTCCCTTCCATACTCTGCTCTTTTAAGGAAAGGAGAGTAGATTAGCTATTTGTCTTTCCCCACCTCTCCAAACCCAGTCCACTCCAAAACACTTATTGAACTGAATCACTGTATATCAATTCCAGAAGAAAATTCATCCTTTCTTTCCTCCTCTGGCTCAGAGATGGCTTTTGGAAACCCTGTGTCACTCCTTTTATTACAAACTCCTCGGCCCTCCTCCAGGCGCCTGGGCCACTCTGGGATTACAAATGGAGCCTTCTGCCTCTAGGTCACTGATTCTGCTACCATCTGTCACCACAGATTGATTGAGGAGACTGGCCCTGCTCGGCAGATCAGTGACTTGTGAGAATTGAGGCAGGGTGTCGGTGCCTTCAGCTACAGACCTCTCCATGGCTGACTCTCTTGAGCCAGCGGACAGCCTTCACCTTTATCCTTCAACAAGCCCCAGCTCTCCTTTCTCCTGGGAGGAACCACATGCTCACAACTCTAGCACACCAAGGGGGAGGCCTGGAATCCTTGGTCATCAGCCTGAGGCTTCACCTCCAGACTTCCAGAGGCAGCTTACAAAGGCTCTGGTTGACTGAGGGGGAAACCCCCAGAATCCTAATGAGCCTGTCCCAAGCCAGGCACTTTCCCCAGGCAAAGTATAGAGGTGATGACCACTCACAGACAGACAGAAGTGGCCTGATGCATTGTGGGCATTGTGGGAATCCTAATTCCGTAGAAGCACCTGTCTTTGAGACTTTAAGCACTGCAGGAAGGTGAGTGAACTGATGCTCCAACTGCTGCCTGCAGAGCAGGCTGGGGTTGGTTAGTCATGAAGCCGCGAGTGTGAGTTCCTAGACTGTCTCCAGGGCCTGAGCAGATCACCTGCAGGAAGAGGCTGCTGGCTGTTCTCTAAGGTCTCTTTCCCTGTTCAGTGGTGGACTTTGGACCCAGCACAAGTCAGTGTGCATTCCCATCTTCCCAGTGGTGGCAGAGCATGGGGAAGCTTGATAGAAATGCAGTTTTTGAGGGTTAGTCTCAAGTCCCAGCTCTGCTTCTTTCAAGCTGTATGACTCTGAACAAGTTACTTCAATTCTCCGCACCTTGGAGTACCCAAGTGGGGTGTGATACCAGTAACGGTTGCCATGAACGTTACCAGGTTGGTAAAGGGAAGTCTGCCCAGTGCCTGGATCATAACAAACTTAGCATTCTCTGAGCTGTATCATGACCATTAACATGTACTTTTTGTGGACACACTGCCCTCCCTTGCACAGGATGCCAGACACCAGAGGAAGGTGAAGTGTCATTATCCTGCAGATGCTCACGGTCCAGTGTGAAAGATGGACATATTTACCCCAGCCCAGTAGGATCAGCGGAAGCCATGACTTCCATCATGGAGGGCAGAATGGAGGGGCAAGCTGGCAAGCAAAGGCCACCTCGAGACTGTGAAACAAATCATGTCACATATGTCATAGTTACAGGGTCCTGCAAGGTCCCTCTCAAGGCTCATCTCTTTCTACTTGGGCATAGCTCTCCTGGGCACAACAGCAGCAGCTGTTCCCTCCATCCATAATTCTGGTATTCGTTAGCCCTCTGGACAATCCCATCACCAGCATTACAGCCTTCCCCAATCTTGCCTGAGAAAGAACCTGAGGGACCCTGAGGCCAGGTGGTAGGGGACATCACCCTTCCACGCAGCTTGATGCCCACTGTCCCTCCAACCTTGACTTCCTGGGGAGTCACTCGCATAGGGGGACCAACACAGATCACTGAGCTGGGCCAGCCTGCTCTCACCCATGTGTATTTTTCAGCGAATCATCGAATGACCTCGGATGTCAATTTCTTTATAAATTGGGGTTTGGGGTGTGGGGGACATGTGATCAGCCTGCCTCCAAGGAGTAAGGTCCTTTCCCTATGTGGTGTTTTTCTCTCCTCACTGTAAACCTGTGAGGAAGAGATTAACCACCTTCATTGTACAAAGCAGGACATAGGTGTACAGAGGTTAAGTGACTATTTCCAAGTCAGGCAGCCAGCAAGAGGCAGAACTGGGATTCGTACCCAGCCTTTTGGCTTTGGAGCTTCCACTGAGTCACTCAGAGTACTACAAAGAGTTAAAGAGTATTAAAGTGATCTCGCTGTAATTCCCCCAGAGGCACAGTCTCAACTTTAATTCTTTTACTCCTCACGGCAAACCTTGAAGTAGATACTGCTCTCTCGTTTGCAGCTGAGGAAACTGAGGCACAGAGCAGCTAGGAGGGGGTCTAGCAGGCGAGTGGGGCTGCACAGCCCCTGCATCGTTTCATCATGCGATAACAATGGGAGGTTCCTTTCCATTGGGATTATTTCTGCTTGAAAGCTCAAGACTTTTAGCCACATCATTGTCTGGGCACCACAGGAAGGCAGTGCCACATGCTGAGGCATGCTGGGAAAAGACTTTGTTCCATCCTGTTTTGTTGACATGCTCTTCATTTTTAAGCCTGAAACCCAAGTTTCCTGCTAAGAATTCAAACGGTGGAGAAAACCTGCAGCCATGATAATGGCCACCACTTCCTGAGCTGCCACTGTTCCCTGGGCTGGGGACTCCATACATGTCACTTAACCTCAGCCATCACGAGGCCAAAGCATCCCCCAGTTCACAAGCTGAGGAGGCCCAGAGTTGCCAGGAAGATGCTCACAGGTACACAGCTGCTAAGTGGTGGATCCAGGAGTTGCCCTCAAGTCCTTCCTGCAAATTCTTGGTCTTGACCACACTGGCTGCCTCCCCATGGAGGCTCCACAGGCATCTTCTCCACTGGGCATAATGATGGCAATCTCCACCCTGGGCTGGCCTCTCCATGTTGTACCGGGATGTGAGTGTTAGGGGTACAGGGCTAGGTGCTGCCTTCTCAACAAGGACTCAGAAATGGGGACACTGATACTGGCCCCCCAGGGACTTAAGAATGGCTGCCCTGCCACCGTGTCTTCTGGAAAAAGACACAACATGTGAGAAACTTCATTGCTGCCCTGCACCTCCCTGATAGCTCTAGAGGTCAACTGCCAAAGGACACGTGAGATGCCTCAGGACCAGAAGACAGTAGGGGCCATGGATTCTCCAATTCACAATTGGTCCTTGACACTAGCTCTTGGTGCACCTGGTTCGACTCTGCTAAACTTGACTGCAGTTCCACTTGGGCTTTGCCCTGGCCCAACGGTTTCCAGTGGTGCTTCGGAAGTGCCATCCTCCTGGACGCAAAGCCCTCCCCGGGTTTGGCTCACCTTGCCAACCGTCACTCCCACGTCTCACTCTGGTCTCTGCCAAACCAAACAAGTTGTGTTCCCATCCTGTGCCTGCCTGTTCCCAGAGGCAGAGGTGCCCGCTCCTCTTCCCAGAGTCTGAAATATGCCATACTTTTTCAAATGCTGCCTCCTCCACAAAGCTCTACCCTAACTGTTCATGTGTGCATTTATTCATTCATGCATACATATAACAAACAGTGACCGGGCCTATATATGCCAGGCATTGAAGAGTCCCTGTTGTCATGATGTTTGTGTTCCTGTGGGGCTTTGTGCTGAGGTTGGAAGAGTTCCAGGGAGAGGCACCACATGGGCAAATGCCCTGAGGTTGGAGGGAGGGACGGGAAAGATTAAGTGAAAGGAAAAACTGGAGGTGCGGCTGGTGCAGGAAGGTTCAGGTCGCAGGCTTTGGGACTTTATCCCAAGGTAAAAGGCATGCCACGGCTCCTAAGCAGAAGGCACAAGCCAGTGCCTCTCTAAGCACCTTTCCTGCTGCCCTAGGGAGACTGTGTTCTGAGAAGTCCAAGTCCTGTGTCAGATATCCCCTCCCTGGAATCCGCCTCTGATCCTTGGGAGTAATCTTTCAAATCCTTCTTCCTAGACTGAGCTCTTAAAGGCACGGTTGACCTCTGGTCATCTGGCTTCAACCCAATTAGCTGACCTAGTGCCCAGCACACGGAGCCGTCCAGAAACCTCTGTGGCATGAGCTAGGTGACCACATATCCCCTGTGGGGGCAAGGCTGCCTGAAAAGCCTTCCACAGTCTCTGCAAGTTACAGAATTCAAGGATTTCAATGAGACCACAACTCCAGGAGCCCTTAGGAGCAGAACCAGCTTCGCCTTGATGTCCATGCTCAGCATCAGCACAGTGACAGCACAGGACCTGCCCATGGACATGGAGCAAAACGACTGAAAGGTACTGTAGCTGCTTGCAAAGCATGCGTCCCACGAGCACTCCCATAGAATCCCTCCTCTGATGTGACTTCAGTTACTACTCTGATTGCAAATGAGGAAACTGAGGCCTGGAAAGGAGGATCCTGAGACATCATGACAACAAAGCCAAGACTAGCACCTGATAGAGCTCAGGCTCCCCACAGTCCTATAGGATTGAGAGACTTTCCAGACGTTTCTTTTTACAACCGTTTCCAACTGACATATTTCATCAGGATGTCGGTCACACCAGCAGTGGGAGCCAACACACCAATTCTCAGAAAGTCTCCCTGTCTGCTTCAGACTCATATGCTCAACTCCCAGGCCCCAAGCTGGCCACTTAGCCAAGGCAATGAGGCTGCTCCTTGGGTTTAGTCCTGGTAAGGTGCTCACTCAGCACTGAGTGAACAGAGGCATCTGAGCTGCCATGAGAGCATAACAAAGGAGTGCATTCCTGTAGCTCTCACACGTACCAGCCTCCGTGCCAACCCACAGCATTACCTCAACGGTGCTCTGAGGTGGGTTGGATACTGAGTCCCACTAGCAGGTATAGCGATGGAAGCAAAGGTAAGAACTTAGCCTGAGGTTGCAAACTACCAAGTGGCTGAGACAGGATTCAAACCCGTGCAGTACCCTTCAGCAACCCCATAGCTATGAAGGTAGGTAGAAACATGTTGGGCGGGGGACTGATGTTCCTGGAGGGCCACAGCCACGTGAGGCACCCTGTCTTCCCACACATAGGATGACTCCCGCTTCTCCTTTTCTCACATCCCTCTAGCAAGTGATGGCAGACTTGCACGGTACCAAGTTTTGTGTCTCCCTCAACCTCCTCTCCGTGGTCTTGGGGCTCCCAGCATCACAGTCTGTGTCTGCTCCTTTTGGTATCTGGTGAGGTGTGATCCCTCAGCTCTGGGACCCTCAGCTTTTTTACCCCCAGAATGGGAAGATTAATACCAGTCATCGCAGAGGGCTCCCTCATTCATGAGCTTCACTGGCCTCTCGTCAGAGGTTGTTCCCATTACTCTAACCTCAGGCACCTCAGGGGTAGAATCACTCAACTTGAGAGCCAGCAGCCCCAAGGAAGTAAGGTGCCATAACCATCCAGCACAGACTCAGTGGAGCACAGTGGCTGATTCCAAAGCTTGTGCCGAGGGGAGGAGGTAGCACTTATGACTTCTGGAAGCCTCCATGGCAGTCAACTGTGGGCTGAACATGGCTTCCAAACCCCACAGGCACCCATACTGAAATGTCATCACAGCGGCACATGGCAAGGTGCTGAGCAGCCCTATTATCTCAGGAGGCCTTCTAGAGGCTGCTCCCTTAACAGACACTCTGGGCCACTCCCCTAGCCTAGGTGCCAAGCTAGTGGGGAGCAGCAGGAAAGCCAAGCACAGAGATAACCCATCTGCAGGATGCCTACAGAATGAGAGGGAAGAATACATCCTTTCTGGAAAAACCAGCGGGCAGATGATACTGCCCAAGGCACAGCACATGGAAACCTTCCAAGAAAATTAGCAAACAGGAAAATCAGAGCCCTTCAGAGAAGCAGGACCCTGAGCATGAGCAGGTCAAAGTCCCCACTGTCCAGAACGGGGGGTAGGGAGGTGGTTGCTGGTCTACAGGCCTCACACTCCAGCCATCTCTGGAGCTCTTCCCCTGCACCCTTTCAGCTCTAGGGTACCTGTGCCCCACCTGCCCTCACACAGAGCTCGGAGCAGAGAGAGACCATTAAATAAGCTGACTACTTAGGAAACCAGACAGTGTCTGACCAGCTCACAAACCCCCATTTTACAGCTAGGAAAACTAAGGGTTGGAGAGGTTTTGTGAACAGTACACAAATACCAGGTGGTGAGCCCGTCATTCTTCTAGGCTGTCCTCCCTTCAAGTTAACTGTCATTGAATGTTCACAAAAGCCAGGCTCAAGGCTGGCTGGTCTGACAGAATAACTCCTGTAACTTTTGTCACGGCCCCATAAATAGCTATTACTATTACCCTGGGACACTGAGACTCACGGCAGGTGACCCCCTGAGGTCACACACAGACTAAATCCATGCATCCTTGGCCATCTATGCGACCACCTTGGTCAAACTAGAGCTGGGGCACTAATCACCCCAGCTTCTGCAAGAAGTCACCCTGGGTCACCTCAGGGTCCAGTCTGGAGACAGGGACCTGCCCCTGAAGCAGGCCCTTGACTGTGCCTCCAGACCCTCCAAAGTACATCCCCTAGAAATGTTGCCTCCAGCTCAGAATGTGGGCCCAGGCGGAGCCCCAGGAATCCAGCATAGGGCTTGAGGTCTGATCCTCAGTCGGAAAAGGAAGGACTGGAACAGGGAGCAAGAAAAGCCACACTGGTCCTTAAACTCCAGTGTGGCACCATCTGCAAACCCCACACCCAAGGCCACTTGGAAGGCCTGACAGAAGAACTGGGCAGGATCCTGGAGACCAGTGTGGGACATAAACACATCTAAAGATAAGTTTTCAATGACTGATGTAATTGTAATTGTACAGTCTGTAATCAGGTCAGGCTTGTCCTTCCTCTAAACCTGGCCCCCATTGTGAAAGAACCAGGCCCCTCTCTCCACAGCCTCCCCTCTACCTAACTTGCCTAAACTGCCTCTTACCCACTAGAAGCTCTGCTCCTCCCTTCCCTTTGCCAGTACACACCCTTCTGCCTTAGAACCAAAGACTCCTACTCTTCAAGGCCTTAAGAAGTCACCTCTTCTGCGAAGCCTCTCTTGCTTGCCTGTTGGGGTTCACAGGGATGTGAAGGAAGGGTTGTTCTGATTTTTTAAGTCTTGTCCCCAGTTTTCTGGCACTGAGTACCTGTTGTGTGCATGTGTTATGACTGCAGTCTCCTTAATCCATGAAACAAGCCTGTAGAAGGGATCAGTGCTCCCAGGTCACTGCCTTTTAAAGCTGCAGCTCTGAGCCAGGCATGGTGGCACACGCCTTTAATCCCAGCACTTGGGAGGCAGAGGCAGACAGATCTCTTTTGAGTTTGAGGCCAGCCTGGTCTACATAGCAAATTCCAGATCAGCTGAGGGGATGCCTAGAGGGAGGGGCTTCCAAGCCAGCTCCAAGTGAGCAGGCCCTCTGCAGACCTAGGCAAAGTGAAGAGGGCTGGCAGGGACCAGAGGCCAGCTGGGTATACTTAGTACCTCTGGGCAGAAGGCTGTGGTCAACACTTTGACTTCAGGGAAAGTCTAAGCACACTCCCTTCCTTGTCCATCTGGCACACAAAGTTCTGTGGGGCACCATCAGTTGGCTAAGCCCCAAGCCCAAGGCTGCAGTGAGGCAGCTCCTTCTCACACAATCCCTATTACCCCAGCTCAGGCTCAGCCTCCTCCCTCACAGCAATGACTACAGGCTTGCCCCACACACCAAATGCCTTTAAGTAGCTTTGCCCAAAGAACTAGGCCTGTCCAATTGTCCAGGACAGAGGCAGGGGCTGGCTGTTCCTCTCTGGTAGTCCTGCACAAGCAATCTCTGAGTCACTCAGCTACCTTAAGCTCCAGGCATGCTTCAGCCTTGGGCAGGTACTAGGGATTCCAAAAGGATGCCCTAAAAGTCCCTGTATCCAAGAACACGCACCCAGCCAGGCACTGCACCCAAAGGCCCAACAGAGAAGTCACCACAGTGTGGTCAGAGTTATAAGAGGAAACCAGCTAAGTACAGATCCCAGCCCTGGAGGAGAAACTGAGTCCAGAGGCCTTGACCAGGCAACAGAGGAGGTAGGACGGTCCATTGAGGGACCAGCTCTAGGGGAAGCAGGACTAGAATGTGAGCCACAGTGTGAGGCCCGGAGTATAACAAGCTGAGTTGGCCACAACCTTCCCAAGACCCTCCACTGTAGCGGATTCTTGGCTTATTAGAGTCTCAGCCCAGAACCCCAGTAGGGCTAGAGTACAACTTAGCCCTGGTGAAATCCACTGCATGTATTCTTTCTCCAGGAGTCTGCTCCAAACTGACTCCCCTGTGTCCATTACTGCATCTGTGGCAGCTCAGAACCTTGAGCTATGATTGTCTACTGGCCTAGGGAAGGCACCCACTCCCTGTCCCCAAGGCCCCAAAGAGTCAAGCAAGGTTCCAGGACTCTGCCAGCATCCCCTGACAGGCCAGGGGGTAGGGTAGGTGAGGTCCCATCCCAGCCTGGGTCCAGAGCTGCCTCTGGTCACTCACTGTAAGTAGCTATGGGCAGAATCAGCCTCCAGAGACCTCAGGCTAAGGATGGAACCAAGCATGACCCTGGCTCAGGGCAGGGGACCTGAGAAACGGGTGACTGGGCGGGGGGGCAAAGACTCAGGCAAGCTAGAGAGCTGCCTGGGCCTCCTACAGGGAAGGGGATGGGCTCCTCCCACCATGTCGGCCTGTCTATCTCCAGCTCTTCACTGTAAAATAAATGGAGGAAGCACATGCCAGACAGAAAAAAAGGGGGGGGCAAATAACACCCCAAACTGCCCCTTACTGGGCTCCCTTGATGGGTCTGGGCCAAGGCCTCGGACTGGGTTACTTGCTACTGCTTTTCCTGGGAAACCGCTGGTGCCAAATTTGCATTTACCACAAACAGAGACAACACAATGTCATAATCCTTCTCCTGTCATTCTCCCCTCTCTTCCTCCTCCCACCTCAGACACACACGCTAACACAAAATGACGGCTCCCTCGACAGCCTGAATGAGCAAAGCCCTGGATCTGCCTCCTAATTGTTGGTGTTTCTCCTCGGCCTGTGCTCTGCACCCATCGCCCAACTCGCAGCAGACCACCCACTGCCCCCTCCTTTGTCCCACATCACTGCTGACAAATGGCCTGCTAGAGGTGGAAGAATATGTCAGGAAATAACGGGGGGGCAGCCCCCCCAACACACACAGCTCTTTGCACCTCCCTGCTGAGGTCCCAGTCACTGGGGGCAGCTGGACCAGAGAGGCCAGGGGCATTGACAAGGAGTCGGCCCCTGGGACCCTGACCCAGGACCGTGCCCTTCCCACCCCTGCTGCTGCTGCAGCCCCGCTACACTCCCGGCCTGGCCACCCCTCCTCCGGCGGCTGGCCTCCTGGGCACCGCTCAGAGCATCCCCCGCTCCCCTCCCTCCGCTGCTCTTTATGGCAGTTTCAAAGCTGCAGCCGCCACTCGAACAGCTGCGGCCTTTGATGGGGACAAGGCGATGAAGGAGGCCCTGGCCCGCTGCCCCCTGCACATCCTGTGTCCCTGTGTCCGTCGCGCCCCCAACCCCCCCCCCCAGCCGGCGCACCGCGGCGCTGCGGAGCACCCAGCGGGCACACCGCGCTCGCCAGAGCAAACTTTGGCGACCGTGGGAGAGGCCCCACGCATGTCGTTACCTTTGCAGCTGCATCGTCCCCTGGCACTTGCCCCAGACCCCTTGACAGCCCAGCAGTGAGGAGCCTGCAGGAAAACACCCCCCTCCCCCTGGCAGAAACGGGGAGGAGGAAAAGAGATGGAGAAAGGAAAGGGGCAGTTTCTCCTCAGCCTCCACGCAGCTCCTCCTGCCCAAGCAAGCAAGTGAAGTCACAGGGCCGGGGCGGTGACATCAGCTGAGCCTCTGACATCACAGCCCCTGCCCGATCACACCTCTGCAGGGTGGAGATGGAGGAGCAGCAAGGAGGAGGGATGGGTGGACGGAGGGAGGGGAGTACTGGATCCCTCCAGCGTGGGGGGGGCGAGTTGCAGGGGAGGGGCAGGCAACTTATCTCTGACGAATAACATTTTATCTCTATAGATAGGGGTGATTATGTGTCTATAATTGGCCCCAGAGTGAATGGCTTAAAAGGGGCAAACGCCCACTGCAGGTGAGACTCAAAGCTTAGAGATGTTCTTGGAGGTCATGGGGTTAAGGCAAGAATGACCACTCACAGTTTGCCTAGAGTGCCTACTGTGTGCTGGGGACTGGTGCCTACATCTTGAGTGGTAGTCACAAAGACCAGAGAGGGCTCCACCGAACCTGGTGAGCTCAGAGAAGAAGGCCTTCCTGAAGACACACACAGGAATATGTCTGAAAGATACCAAACGTGAGGCCAGGACTCACCAAGGAGGTAGGAAAGAGCTAGCACAGGCTGAAAGGTGGGCTTCGGAAGCAGTAGAGCAATTCCAGGCCTCGTCTTGGATGGCAACAGGGAAGCTTGGTATGGGGCCCTGACTCTGCCTAGGTAGTGGTTCCATCTGAGCCCCTATTATGTACAGGCCCAGCAACAGGCAGTTTGCAGTCCCTCTCTTAACCCATAACAGCACCTGAGGTTAGTACCAATCTCCATATCCAGAAAGGATTACCAGAGTGGTCCCAGGTGTTCAGTGTCTAGTCTGGGGACCACAACCATATCCTTAGCCCTGAAATGACTTCGGCATAAACTGCTGCACAGCTAGCTGCTCACACCATTCTTAGCCTGGTGAAGCCTCCCCATCCAGACGTCCACCTTGTCTTAGAAAACCTCCATCTTCAGTCTCCACCCCCCAGATTAAAGGCCACACAGCCTGCCTGCCTGCCACACTCTCTTTAGGCCAAGGCCCAGTGTAGCCCCGCAGTCCCTGGAGCCAACTCTAAAACAGCACCTTTTCCTATGCCACAGGGTATCTGGACTGCCCACTACACCATTCGGCACACACGTGCTTCTGTGATGACATATGGTGAGGCCTACTACATCCCAGGCCCCAAAGCTCCAATTATTTTCTCCTAAGCCTCTAAAAAGTATTGCCATTCCCCCTAACCCCTGCAGAATCCTGAATCTAGTGATGCCGACTCAGTTATTGGGATTCCCATCATGTTTGTTGCATCAGCCCTCTCCCCACCAAGGGCTAGGTGTGTATTTGAAGCCTAACTCTGTACGATCCAGATCAAGTATTCAGTAAACTCCTTTAGATAAACTAGCCCCTTGGAACAGATGGACTTGCAAGTGGCAGCACAGAAGCCGAGAGCGTGGTCACTGATTGGGCTCCGCCCTCGAGCCCATGCACCTGCTAGGACACCTTCTCCTCACCCCTCTGCTGCCCCGCCCTTTGTCACATGAGGCTCTCAACTTAGATCTCACTTCCACTGGGAAGCCTGACCCATGCCGCCTTCCATGTCTTCCTAGTCACAGCTCCTACTCCACATCCTGGAAGCCAGTAAGAAATGGGGGGACAGGGGCTGTGAGGCACACTGTTTGGGTTCCTATCGTGGCAACCCCAACTCATGGTGACCCCAGACAAGCCACTTGGCCCCTCTGAGTCCACTTCATCCTACATGAAGTTGGAACAATAGCAACAATGTCCAAAGGAGGGTCTCAGTACGGTGCAGACCCTCCCTGCTTGTTCAACTGCCTGCTCTACCCCAATGGGGCTCAAGTTCAGTTGAAGACATGACTGTCCTCTGACCCTTGTCACAGTGCATGCACACAGTGAACACCGAGGAACCTAGGCAAGGGCAGCGGAAATCGTATACTGGGGGAATTTAATTCAGTTTGTCAGGCACCTATGTTAGGCTGTCTAGTTTTAAACCTCTGGCTCTTCTACTTCCTTCCTGTGTGATCTGAGGCAAGTTACCTCACCTCTCTGGGCCACACAGGCTCCACCTGTAAAATGGGAGGAAGACTAGTACTTCCCTTTTAAGCTTGAGAGATGGCATGAGATACGGGGTGCAAAATGCTCAGAAGACACTTAGCTGGAGTGAGACCGGGGTTAGCTTCCTTCCTTCATCTGATAAGGGCCTGCAAGGTGCTCAGCAGAGGAGCAGGTGATCAGAGCACAGACTGGGCTCCCACATAACCCTGACACACCTTGCTTTCCCTTTCTTGAAGCAGGGTAATCCTCTGCTTTCCTGAGATTTTTGGTTTCAGACAAGACACACAAAGAAATACATCTCCTGGCCCAGGGTTGGGCACTTAGTATATACACAATAATTGTGGGGGTCCCTGTAGTCCTCTGAATCATGGGCACACAGGTGTAATTAGTAACTTCTTGAGCATTCAACTTGAGTGAGGTGGGATCACAAATCAAGATTAGAAAGCACAGAGGTGACTTAGAAGGGAGCAGGACTGGGGGGGAGGGGCATCAGGAAGGACTTCCTGGAGGAGGAGGTGGGTAAGCAGGGTTAGGACACCCTGGCCAGGGAAGGGAAAAGAGAGCAAATGCATGGTCATGGATGGAGGGCACTCAACCCCAAAGGCAAAGCTCATTTCCAAGGTGGCAACTCCCAAGCACACTTGGGTGGAAAAGCCCAGGTGCCTTCATTTTGGAGTTTGGGTTTTTTGAAAGCATAGTGGCTAACCTGGAAGGTTCATAGAGCATCAAGTCTCCATCCTGGCCACATTACTATTGATGATCAACATCACAGAAATCAGAACAATTGAGTTGAAAGGGATGCTAGAATCACCTGGTCCAACCATTTTACGGATGAGCAAACTGAGGTCCAAAGGAACTATATTACCTCAACTAACAACAGATTCAGGATTCCACTCCAGGCTGTTTTAATTCTAGAGTTAGTGGTTTTTGTTTTTGTTTTATTTTATGTGTATGAGTGTATTGCCTGTATGTGTATAAGAGCACCCGTGTCATGCCCGAGGAAGTCAGAAGGCATCAGATTCCCCTGGAACTGGAGCTGTTACCTGCCATGTGGGTGCTGGGAATCAAACCTGGGTCCTCTGTAAAAGCAGCCAGTGCTCTTAACTGCTGAGCCATCTCTCCAGCCCCAGAATTAGTGTTTTTTGACCAACGCACTCTACTGCTTCTCATCAGAGCATGCATCCATCCCCTCTTGTATGCATGAACCTGTGAATCCCATTATGCATGCATGCGTACACCCAACCATCCTATCCTGCATGAGTGCACCCATGCACAACATCCTGCGTGCATGCAACCATCCTCCATGCCTGCACCCATCCGCCCCATCCTCCATGAATGTATCCTACCATCCCATCCTGCATGCATGCCTGCACTGTCCATCCTATCAAACGTGTGCACCTATGCATCCGATTTGGCATGTATACACCCTTCTGTCCCACCACAAATATAGGCACCATCCATTGCATCACACATGCGTACATGCATTCAAGCAGTGCTTAAATGAGCTCCTGCTGTTCTCCTGCTGCGGACACTGAGATGTCAACAGTGAATGCACAGCCAACCTCCTAGAGGCCCACTGTCTTGTCCTGATCCTGCCACCCTGCACTGGGCCCAGATCCTTCAGAGCTCACTAAAATCAGTCCTGAAAGGCCTGGTTTCAAATTTAGCAGCTCAAGACCACAGACCACTCTACTGCTGTGAAACCACAAACCAACCCCCTTTCAAAGGCCATTATATGGCTTGCATGGGAAAAGGGGAATGAAGACAATTGATGCAGCAGCCATTTCTGGACAGAATGATGAGTTGTATGGCAGTCCAAAGACTAACAACAACAACAACAAAATCCTGCAAATCAGATTTGGAAATGTTCAGTCCAAGAGGCTTGAAGCAATTGAGTGAAAAGACGAAGCAGCTGAGTTCTGCCACCACAAGAGCTTTTGGCAAGGAGTTCTCTGGGCAAAGAAGACACAGGCCAACTGTTATGCACTGGGTATTGGTCCAAAAGCTCTCTGAAGCTCCCAGACCTTTTCTTTAATAAGCTGAGCACCTGCTCTGTTCCAGGCCCACTCTGCTATTCCATTCAAAAGACAGGCACAACTACCCCATTTTGCAGATAAAGGGAACTGAGGCAGAAAGAAAGGACGACTTGGTGGAGGTGAACATGGGCCTGGCTACCTCCAAAGATGGTGATCCTCAATGCCAAAGATTTGGAACATCCTTAGGGTTCATTTCTTCTCTAGTTCCCTCACCTTTAGAGGGAAGACTCTGGGAAGAACCAGCAAGTCTTCCAGCCCCAGCATTCAGCAAGGGCAGCAGACTTTCTCTTGACCCACACATCTTGTCTCCCCCAA
Organism: Nannospalax galili; assembly: GCF_000622305.1. Classification (NCBI taxonomy): domain Eukaryota; kingdom Metazoa; phylum Chordata; class Mammalia; order Rodentia; family Spalacidae; genus Nannospalax; species Nannospalax galili. Next base: position 3,592,491 of record NW_008348199.1, on the reverse strand, counting down.
TGCCTGAGGTTAGACACCAAAACTACCCAGATTGATAGCTCTTAAAACAGCAAATAGTTGTCAAGCCATTTCAAGGAGGCGATTCTTTTTATGCCCGTTTTACAGATGGGGCTGTAGACTCAAGTCTATAAAATAATCAGTATCTTCTCCGTGCTACAGCCCTTCCCATCCCAAAGCTCTCAGCAACAGGTCTGCCACTGCCCAGAGAAGAATAGGTGACCGCTCAAGTCAGGTGACCCGTAGCATTAAGTGATCCCCAACACCTGGGCAGCACAGTGCCACTCTCTCAAAATCCTCTATAAAATGTGGGAAGGAATAGTTCTTTTAAGGAATAATACATGTACCACCCCTCCCCCCATTTTACAGATGAGGAAATGGAGGCCATTAAGGTGGCATGAAGTTCACGGGAAAGCCACAACTCAGGATCTGTGACCCTGAACATAATAGGAACCGGGGAGGAAGGCTGAGGTGGGTGTCAGTGGGCTGTGATTTTTGAATGGCAAACTTCTGTGGCCTGGCAGTCTGCCAATAGCCACAAACAAGGGGTGATCTGCTCACACAGGGCCATCAGGAGCCTGCAGCCTGCCCTGGGCACAGCTGCTACCCTGGCAGACCCCTAAAGAGCCCCCCAAAGAATCACTACGCTCCAGAGCTTTTTTCCCATTCCAAACATGCCAGAGCCCCGCGGACCCCGGAGGCTGCTACTTAGCGCCAGATTAATCACACCGAATTCTCCATCCAGATATTGCGTGCAGGCCGAACTCCCACCGCTAATCGCCGTAATATTCTCCTCGGCGTGTGCAGGCGGCCGGGGCGATGTTCCAGGAATATTAATTCTCCACAGCCAGCTCACTCCCGCTGCACGCATGCGCCCCCTGCACAGCCTGCTGCTAGGGGAGCAGACCTGGCTAGGGGTACCCTTGCCTGCGGGATGCAGGACCAGGCCCCAGCCCTCCCTGGGAAGCAGGCTGGTCAAGTGGGAATCAGTGTCCCCAAGGCTTAGCCAGGGTTTCAATGCCAAGCCAGAGGTGGGCTCCTGCCTGTGGCCCCATCACTGCCTCTCTAGTCCTGACTCCTAGCCTCCTGCCCCAGGACCCACAGAAAGCTCAGGGCCCCCAAGAAGCACAGGTCCTCTGATCATAGGTCCAAAGCATGTAGTGCTTTGACAACCAACAGCCAGGGACCAGCTAATCCAGGGTTTTAAAAAAAAAAAAAAAAGGAATAAAACTCTTTCATCTGCTTGAAATATAAAAAGCATGGGTGGCAGAGGAGATCCCGGCAATGGGAGTTGGGGTTTAGCTGTGGACCTGACCCAGACCTGGAGGGGACAGGCTGGGTCTGTGGGAGCTGGGCTCTGCTGCTGGCCAGCTGCCTAGGCCAATGCCACAGGTGTAACTGGTCATGTCAGGAGCTGGGGACTCGGCGGGAACTAAAGCAGAGGGCTTGTGGCATCCGGAGGGTCCCCTGAGGAAAAGGAGCACTTGCCTGTCCCAGACCAACTGGGTCTGAGGCAGGCATTCCACACTGGGCTTCCCCTTCTCAGACTAAAGCACTGGCCTGTCCTCAGGAAGCTCCTGGTAAGCCTGGTGGTTCAAAATGGAAACCCGAGAGCACACGGGGATCCTAGGTAGGCCTCATGCCCACCTACAACAGGGTTAAAAGAGCCACATTTTCACAGTTTTAACCTCAAATCAACCATGAGAGGCAGCTTTAATATGTCCATTTACAAATGAGGAAACCGGCACAGAACAGTAAGTTTCCCAACCAGGCCAGCCCTCAGGCTACTAGAACTTGAATCCAGGCTCACCTCTTCAGCAGGCTCTGTGACTCCACTCCCTTCCTCCCTCTCAAATGCTTTTTAAAATCCTTCTAGCTCCCATATGCCCATCTAACAAGTACAAGAATTTATTGAGCGCCTATTGTGTGCCTAGCCCAGAAATCTGAAAATGTATGTTCCTAAAGGGTCTCAGTCTGAAGGCCACTGTCCAGCATGAGGCACAGGGGAAGGGGCCCCTCTCCATAGCCTGGGAGTCAGGGAAGGCTTTCAGGATGTGGTGAAGGCAATACAAGGCAGGGACAGACTGTTCCACACTACAGTCTAGACCAGGGTGGACAGGCCAGTGTCCTAAGGCTGTGTGTGGACAGGCCAGTGTCCTACAAGTGGGTCACAGGTCTTGGACTCCAAGCTGACTGGCCAGATTCCCAGGCTGCCCCTCAGCAGAGTGGCTGGATGGTCTGCCCCATGTTAGTGTCACCTCTTAGGGACTGACCTGTCAAGAGAGAGCAAAGAATGTAGCCTCCTAGGGAAACAGATGGAAACAGGAAAGATGTGGCCAATAGTGGGACGGCACACAGGGCGGACCAGGTCAGGCAGGTGTCCGTTGGAGGACTTGGGCATCTATAGAACCAAGTCATCTGAGCTAGCCCCTGGTTCCCACAGCCAGGGTTGGTCTAGGCCAGATGAAGGTGGGGCCCTGGGTCCACAGGATATGGAAGAGCCTCTTGAACCTGATCTGAACTCTGGTCCCGTACTGTGTGAGTAGGAGGCAGAGCCTAAAAGACACAGGAATACAAGCCAGTTCAAAAGACGACAGTCACAGGGCTAGCGAAGGTCTGGGGCACAATCCAGTTCTTCTCCAGTACAGATCAGAACTGAGGTTTAGAGAACAGGGGAGAGGCCTGTAGGTCAGGCCCTGGCTCTGAGGTTCCTCCCAGCAGCCCGAATAGGTCCATCTGAGAGACAGAAGTTGACCCCAGACCTGTGGACCTGCCCTGTCTGACCTGGGCAAGTAACTGGCACTTCTCTCATGCTACCATACATATATCCCATGAACACATAAAAACCAAAGGACTTCTCCTTATCTTTACAGATAAGGAAACTGAGGCTTAATGAATGTTCATGGCCCCTCCCATATGCTGGATTCTCTGGCCATAACCTCTCAGGGTCCAGGTAAATACCCCTATATCACAAGGGAGTTCATCCAGGTTCCACAGATAGTAGAAAGCAATAGCTTATGGTCTCCAGGTCTGGGTCAGGATGTCTGTGTCCTGTTTCACCCAAGGCCCTGATGCTCAGGGACCAAGGATACAGTACAAGAACCCTTTCTGCCTCATCTTGTTCTTGGTCTCCATGCACCAGTGCTGTGCTTTGGACTTGAGGAATCTGAGGGACCCAGCAGCTGCTCAGAGACTGAGACCCAACTGGGCTCATACCTGACCTCTAGGAGCTAACAACCCAGCCTGTTGACTGTCACCAAGGTGGGGGAGGGACTCCAGACCCAGGAGCAGCAAGTTCTACAAGGCTTCCCAGAGGAGGGAGGAGTGGGCAGGAACCTACCAGATCAAAAGGCCTGTTCAAGCTTCAAAGGACCACACATGAGATGTGCAAGATGTGCGGGAGAACAGGTCACATGAGACTCTCAAGCCACCTGGTTCCAGGCCCTCCAAGCCTCTCACCTCCACACTGTCAGGGCATGTGTTTTGAAGCTAGCCACTGCCAGCCCAGGCCCAGGAGAGCCCTACCTACTGCGTCTGACCATAGATGGCACAGACACAAAGCTACTTCATTCCATCCACTCTCATCAGTCCTGGGCTCCAGATCTCACACAACCTCACCAGGAGCGTCCCACAAGTAGTGGCAGGGCCTGCACCCTGTTGGCAGGGACAAGGGGCTAGGGATTCATCTCTGGAACAAGGCAGGGGCAGCACATGGCCTGGGTGAAACAGGGGCCCAGTCTCCAGGAGGCAACCTCCTGGTCAAGCCCAAGACCTGCAGCAGGAGGTTCTTCCTTAAAACCTTCCCCAGAAGGTTGCATGGTTTAAGAATACTGGCCCTATAGCTCCTGGGACGGATGAAAGACCCCAATCTGAACCCAGCTTCCTACTCCTGGCTGACTCAGAAAATCATCTTGCTGCTCTAAACCTCGATTTGTTCAGCTTATATATGGGCTGACCACACCTATATTTTGGGGTTTTTTGTTGTTGTTGTTGATTTTTTTTGTTTTTCTTTTGAGACAGGGTTTCACTGTGTAGCCCTGACTGGCCTGGAACTCACTCTGTAGACCTGTCTGGTCTCAAACTCATAAAAGATCCACCTACCAGACTCTGCTTCCCAAATGCATTACCTGGCCCAACTGATAACACCTACCTTGCCAGATTACTGCCAGGAGTCACAGTTACAAGTCACAAAGACAAAGGACAAAGTTGTTCCTTCCCTAGGGCTGTTCATTTAAATAACTCCCAGGGGAGTAAGAACAGGGCCTGTCTCTTTTATCCAGACAACCTTGGGGAGGGAGGGACTACAGTCCTAATTTCACAAGTTAGAATCTGAGGCAGTCAGGTAAGGGGCTAGGCCAAGGTCACAGCTGCAAATCCCACAAGAGGCCTTACCTGACAGTACGGGGCACTTTCTAGCTATGGAAGAGTGGACAGAGAGATCAAGGGTATCTCAAACCAGTCCACGGTCCAACCCCAGCCTGTAGCCCAGGCTCTCAGAGCCAAGAGGCCTAGCCCACAAACCCCAGCCAGGGAAGAAAAGAGCCCTTCATCCCATCTCCCGCGCCTGCAGCCATCTAGGCTCTGGCAGGGGTTTGTTTTGAAAGCCAGGGGCCCACAGAGTGTTAGGACAGGAACCAGTCGGTGCCTGGGCAGTGGGCACACAGGCAAGGTGAGCCTCCAGGGGAAAGAGCCCACAGCCTGCTCCTCTCCTGCCCGGCCCTGCTCCTGCAGTGCGGTACATTCGTACATTCGCCTGGCCTCAGCGCCTCCTGCGCACAGGCAGGCACCTGCCAATCTCAACCCAGGGCCCCCACCCAGCCCCCCTCTCCCTGAGGACAGATAATTCTCTCGCTCTCCCAGCCTGACAAAATAACTAATGCTAACTCAATAAAGTCCCCCTTGAAGGTTTTTAATTACCAGACTGTGCCGAAGAATAAAGACTCCAGAAGCAGGAGGGGAGGCTGATAGGGGTGGGCGTGGCAGATGCAGGATGGGGGTGGGAAAAGGCTTGACATGGAGAGAGGGCAGGGCCAGGCTGGTGCTGTCCAGGGTGCTGGGCCTGGCGGTCACAAGGATTTCAGATTCCTACTTGCAGCAGTGGCTACTGACGGGAGTCCCATCTAGGCTCTAGGCAGACTTGCAAATTACATCTTTGAGCCTCATGGTCACACAAGGTAGACCTGTCCCCACGGTACAGAGGACATTGAGTCTGCAGTCACCAGCCAAATCTGGACTGCTTAATTTTACCAGCTGTCAGGTGGATGGTCTGGCTTCCCACAGGCGGAGTCCAGACCTGTGACATGGAATGAAGGAGCTGTGCACAGAGGTGGCCCTCAGGGTAGTGTGGTACATGCTTTCAGTGACTTCAGACAAAGAGATGTGCTTGGGGCACAGCCTGGCCTAGGGGACCAAGGTTGCCTAGGAAGGAAGGAAGGAAGGAGGGAAGGAGGGAGGGAGGGAGGGAGGGAGGAAGGAAGGAAGGAAGGAAGGAAGGAAGGAAGGAAGGAAGGAAGGATGGCCGTGAGGACCACTGGCCAGAGACCAGATAATGACCTCCTTCTGTAGCTAGATGACGTGCAGCAGGGCTGAGCAGGAAAAGGTGTCACAGCTGGCACACAAACCCCTCTAAGTATAACCAGGAGAAAATACCCAAAGTGACGCACATGGTTGCCCCTACCCTAACACCATACCAAACTCCTCTTATACCTCTGTGAGCCAGCCCAGCCCTTTTCTACAGTAAAGTCCATTCTGCACTCCCTAGCCCTGGGTCCCCTTCAGCTTCAGGACCTTTGCCTTAGACGTTCCCCTTCTCTGGGATACACGGCAGCCTCCTATCATGCAAGACATGGCCACATAATAGAACTGCGCCAGATAAGCCTTTCTGGCCTTCCCCACCTTGGACTTCTTGGTCAAAGGTGGCTGGTTGAAGAAATCTGGTGTGACCTTCAGCCCATACCCATCCACCATGACCTTCTCCAGCAGTCCTGTTCTCCCAGACAGAAAGACCAGCATCCCTCATTCTCAGACTCCAGGCATCAACCAGAGTACAGGCTCTGAGCCAGCCCACTAGAGTTCCAAGCTTGCCTCAACCATGAACTAAACTAACGATAAGCAGGCATGTTTCCTTAACTATAAAAACAGAGTGGGACAGTCCCTAGCTCAGAGGAGGGGCATGTGTATGAATGTTTACACAACATGTGAGCACACTGCCCACAGACCAGAAGAGGGTATCAGATCCCTGGAACTGGAGTTATGGATGGTTATTAGCCACCATGTGGGTGCTGGGAACCAAACCAGTCCTCTGCAAGAACAGCCAGTGCTCTTAACCACTGAGCCATCTCTCTAACCCCTCAGAGGAGGCTTGAGGACTACTGAGTTCCCATTTTCCAGGACTCAGCACTGTACCTGGTAAGTGCCTGAGGATGCCAAGCAACCACCATCATCACTTCTGTGGTGACCTGTTTTTCCCCAACCACTAGCATGCTGCAACCTTAGGCCCCAGCACAGCCCTGGACATGATGAGCACTGGCTGAATTGCCCATAGATAGGCCACTATTCTTGCAATGGCTCCATTTTCTGGATGTGGACATAGAGGCTGCAGGAGGCTCCCCACTGCTCTGTGTACCTGCTGCCCACGATGTGCTCTTCCACAACCTGCTCTT
>NW_008348199.1:3580805-3585121 GCF_000622305.1 Nannospalax galili | reverse complement strand
GTCCTCTGCAAGAACAGCCAGTGCTCTTAACCACTGAGCCATCTCTCTAACCCCTCAGAGGAGGCTTGAGGACTACTGAGTTCCCATTTTCCAGGACTCAGCACTGTACCTGGTAAGTGCCTGAGGATGCCAAGCAACCACCATCATCACTTCTGTGGTGACCTGTTTTTCCCCAACCACTAGCATGCTGCAACCTTAGGCCCCAGCACAGCCCTGGACATGATGAGCACTGGCTGAATTGCCCATAGATAGGCCACTATTCTTGCAATGGCTCCATTTTCTGGATGTGGACATAGAGGCTGCAGGAGGCTCCCCACTGCTCTGTGTACCTGCTGCCCACGATGTGCTCTTCCACAACCTGCTCTTCCGAGTTCTGCAGAGGCACCAAGGGAACAGGGCTGAGAGCCCCTGCAGCTGTGCTCAGCTTCCCCAAGGGCTTCAAGGGGCAGGTGGAGGCCCCAATGCTCAGCCCTGACTGTAGTCTCCTGGCTGGGATCACAGCCCTGCAACGATCAAGCTGCTGCCCACCAGCCGGCCCCCTGGCACTGGGCCCTGGATGGCAGCCAGCCGGGAGAGGAAGCAGCCTGGCTAGCAGCCAGCTCATGGTGCCTGAGCTGTCAGCCGGGAGGCAGGCCAGGCAGGGCTGAGACCCCCTGCCCCTGAATGGGGCCCTGGCCAGGCCACCAGGATGGGGCCAAGTTCCTCCCACCACCAGAGATTTAAGGGGACCCTGTTGATGCCAACTCCGAGCAGGGCTCAGGGACATAATCTTGCTGGGTCTCCACTTATTCAGCTCAGCTTTTCACAAACGACAACTGTTGTAGAAACAGCACGTGGAGCAGGAGATTTTCAAGTCAAATAATAATAAAAACAGCAACAACTACAGCTGACACCGAGCAAGCACTTACTCCGTGTCTTACGTGCCACCGCACCAGCTCCTCTGGGAGGGAGATGCTATTATGATCAGAGGCAGCAGCTGAACTCAGAAAGGGGCAATAACTCACCCACAGCCACACAGTAGGCTGAAAAGGGCTAAGACTGGAATCTGTGCCTCCACCTCGACACTCCACGGGCTCGAGCAGACCTAGGTGGCTGGACAGCAGAGCCTGGTGCGTCTGTGAGTGTGCAGTTTAGGACTGGGCATGGGGGTGCGGAGATGAATGCTCAGCCCAGCTGCTTATGTCTATATAGAGCTTCTCACCCTAGTCAATCAATCTGTGGGATAAGGTACATCCACTGTGTTCATCTCTACCCACCCAGGTCAGTGACTTACCCACAGATGCACAGCTAATTGAGGTGCAAACTCCTGGAACTCCTTTCATCAGATTCCCTATCCTGGGGAAGAGCCCAGAGCCACACTGCTCAGCTTCCAAAGTTACTTATCCCAGGAGGAGCTGGACGCAGATTGGATAGTTTGATGTCCTCTGGACAGAGGCTGGGGAGGAGTGACACGTGATTTCCTTCAACTATGGCCGGGTGCCTAGCCAGTGCAGGCCAGGAGAGGGACTACTAGGAAGACACCTCAAGGAAGGTAGGAGCAGCCCTGAGCCACTAAAAGGGGAAGGTGAGGTCACCAAAGGAGGGAGCGTCAGGTGACCCCATGTGGGGAGGGGCTTGGTCTCCACTGAAGTTCATCCTGAGCAGACCCCAGGCAGCAGAGGGCTGGCCTGCTGGGGAATCTTGGCACCTCTCCCAGCCTGCAGTGATGGGCTGGAGAGGACTGGAGGGGCAGATAGTACCCTTGTGTCCCCTGTGAATGGCCAGGTGTACAGCAAGCCTGTCAGCTGATAAGATTCCAGCTTTGCCCTAATTGCTTATCTCCACACTTGCCTTTCCAAGCTTGCCCTCCAGAAGGGCAGATTCCACCATAGAAAGTGGGGCGGGGCGGGGCTAGAGCCTGGGCCAGGGTGCTGGATGGCCCTTCTCCCAAGGACAAGACAGTGCCCTAGGCCTCCCCAGGCTAGCTGGGACCCAGTCACCCAAACCTCTGAACTCTGGGGACCATCCTTGCTGCTGCTGGTGGTGAGAAGACTAATGGGGAAAGAGCGGGGACAGACTAGGCACCACTGGCGCCATGGTGTCCAACACCGAGACAGTGAACGGCACTAAGCATTTCTATACCCACCCCCAGGACTGGAAGAAGTCACCAGAGAAGACCATACAAGGGCACTGACATTCCAGCCTTGTGACCTAGGAGAGCTGGGGGTGGGGGGGCAGGCAGACATCATGACCTGCCTGAGACCCTGAGGACCTTCTGGCATTCACTAAAGGAGGGGATCAACAGGGCAAGGCAGAGGTCCAGTCCTGCTGAGGAGACACCCACATAGGTCCTGCCCCAGCACCATCCTCACCCTCCATTTCTCTGCCCCCCCACCTGCATCCTATATACCCCAGTGCTGCTTGCTCCTATCCTTACCCCTTCCTCGGCAGGCCAGCCTCCAGTGCTCTGGGGCCTCAGTTTCCCACCAGGACAAAAGGGTTACAGCCTTGAACTAGGGAGCCTCATGAATAATGCAGGTTGGCAATAGTGGGTCACTCATGAACTCCATGGTCCTGGGGTAGGGGATAGAGAGATGCCATTCCTCCTGGGAGTCCACCCCAACCCCAGTCACCAGTCACTCTTCACTTTCTCTCCCAACCAGCAACTGGCCAAGGGGCCCCTTCCCACACCTTCCCAGTGAGGACCTGGCTGAGTCCCACCAAGCCAGGTAAGGGTTGGAGCCAGGGAATTAGCTGGTACCTGGAGCGGGAGGGCAGAAAATGAAAAAAGAGAGGAGGAGGAAGTGGAGGGGAGAGGGAGGTGGGAAAGAAGAGAGGAGGAGGAAGTGGAGGGGAGAGGGAGGTGGGAAAGAAGAGGGGTAGGAGGGAAAAGTGGAGGGGCGAAGGGGGAGGGGAAGGGAGCAAAGGAAGAAAGGAGAGGAGGGGAGGAGAGGGGGAAGGGAGGCAGGAGAGGGAGGGAGGGCCCCGTGGGGGAGGGGTGGTCTGCAATCACCGCAACATCAAAGCCTTCCCTGCTGCAGAGCAGAGTCACGTGTGGCCTCGTTCCTTTCGTGCCTTAGCTGGGAGAAGCCGCTGGGCCTGGGGCTGCTGAAGGAATTTTAAAATGAGGCAGATTGTCTAGAATATTGGGGGTGGGGGGACAGGATGAATGCAATTTTATCTCTGGGCAGGGGAGGAGGAGGCAGGTTTGAAAACCTGTCCCCTGAAGGAGAGTGGCAGGGCTGAAGGGCCCACTCGCTGCTCCAAGTGGCCGGGCAGGGGGCCAAGAGCAAGGACCACCCAGCTCCTTCGGTAGATGGAGCTTGAAGCCAGGCCATTCCAGTCATGAGAGAAGCTGGAAGTCTGGCTTTCATTGGAAATGCTTCCTCCTTTTAATAATGGCTGAAGTTTAAGAGGAAAAAGAAAAGAAATATTTTTAAAAATCTACCATATGGGCCAGATAAAGCAGGTCCTCACTGGGCCAGAGAGGAAGCTGTGCTCTGGCCTGTGCTTCTGTCTAACCTGCTATTTCACTGTGCGGTCACTGAGTTCTAAAGAAGGGAAAGAGGGGGCTTGCTCAAAATCACACAGGGGGGCAAGATTAGAACTTGGGGGTCTCAGGAATCCCAGGGATAGCCTGGTCTGAGGTTCCAGTGACTCAAGGGCTGCTGGGACTGCTGGGGAACAGGGAGTGTATAGCAGCCGTGGCAAGGGAGGGTCTCAGGAATCGGAATCCCTATCCCTGCACCCCATCAGGCTCTGGGCACTCCATGTCTCCACAGGCTCCTTGTGGCTAAACTAAAGGCAGCCTGCCTCCTCCCAGCTGAGAATACTCCATCCTGACCCTGCCAGGTCCTGGCTGCCTTTGCTCCCTCAGACCTCAGCCTGAAACAGCATTCTTACCATCAGCCACAGGAAGACCAGGACAGGACAGGGCTGCACCGTGCTTGGGGCAGAGATGGGAGGCCTCCTGGGAGGAGGCAGCTGTCCCTGTGTGCTGCTGACAGGAAAGTCTCCTCATGGAAGGCTCCAGGCAGAGCACATGGAGAATTCTAAGTAGGAAGCACAGCAGCTACATTCATTAGGCAATGCCAGGTGAAATGGGTATAGACAGCCTCAAAACTTGGGCTCAGAAGCCTGGGATGTTTGTCTCCAGGGCACTGGGAAGCCCTTGCAGGTGTTTGAGTAGGAGAGAGATCAGCTCATTGCCTCACTGGGGGTATCCAGACAGAGCTGAAAATCTTGGTGTAGTCATTCTTCAGCAAATATTTACCTAGCATTTCCTGTGCCAGGCCTCAGGGACACAGGTGAGCCAGACAGAGGAGGTGCGCACCCTC
>NW_008348199.1:3541623-3580746 GCF_000622305.1 Nannospalax galili | reverse complement strand
GGGGCGGGGGGGAACGACAGACATGGCTATACCACCATGGAGAGTAGAGAAGGGGGTTGTGAGGTGGTCAAGGCTGTGCCAGACTGTGACCTGGCCCTCCAAAGAACTACTTGCAAGAGGGAGACAGGAGAGAGGGCTGTTCCCTGCAGAGCAACAAGAGGCACAGAGCTACAGGGTTTCCCTAAGTGTGATACTGGGCAGGCAAGGGTGCTTCCAAACTCTGTCTCAAGGAAGAGGGGATCTCCTATGAGAGGGGTCTTGGGGAGTGAAGGCAGGTGCTTGTGGGGTGCAGGGAGTGAGGTTATATCCCCTGGTTCTCTGCCAAGGCAGTTTCCTGTCATGGGCAGCACCCCACACAGGGGTAGCCCTCCTCGAGGCTGACTTGTATCTCTTCATCAGGGCATAGTCGTATGAACAAAGCCTCTTGGCTGGGTGGCCACATAGGCCACTGTGTGCAAGACTTGGGATTGGCTGGCCTAAATTCCAGGACCTGGACCCTCAAACTCTGGCTGGACAACCAGGCAAGTCTCCCTGGAGGAAGCACCCTTTTGGAAGATGTATAAGGCTTAGGCGAGAACTCCATGAGGGTTCTCTATTGCCCTGGAGCCAGCATGGAAGGGCCAGTGAAGGATAGGGAAAGGATCATGCTTAGCAGAGGGGATGGGCCACCCCTCCCTAACCAGAAAACAACTAATGACCCCTCTGTCAGGAGCTAGGGGCCCCATTCTCCAGACAGGGCTCCGGGGGGTAAAGCCAGGGGCCAACACCAGATAGGACTCAGGCCCATGGAGGGATAAAGAAGTGGGAGATGTGCCCCAGAGAAGGAGCTGCTCTGAGATGAAGCCAAGATAACCGAGGGCCGAGGGAAGGCACAGACAAGGCACAGGGTTCTCTTTCTGTCCCGGCCAGAGACAGCTGAGGGTGGAGTGGTGGCCTTGCACCTCAAATTTGCCATCCTGTGTCCAGCCCTGTGGCAGGTGGGTCTGCAACAGGGGTGATAGGTTCTCAAAATGCACCCCTAGCCACCCCGAAAGGCTCCCACCCCACCCATCAGTCTCTGAGTCACTCCTGCAGCGGGCGGGCCACTAACATCCCACTCCCTTTTAATAGATGAGGAAACCAGCGCCAAAGAGGAGGCTTTGCCAGGGTCTCCAGTGAGGGACAGACCGGAGCTGGGAACTCTGCTTCCAAGCCCTGGGCGAGTGGGGTTCCTGGCTATGCCGTATGGGGATGGGGAGCAGGAGGAAGAAGGCAAGGCAAGGGGAAGGCAGGCCTGGCCTGGGCCATGATGCTGGCCCAGCAGTTTCCCAGGATGCCCGTCTCACTCAAGGCACAGGTGTGGCACCCTCCCACCCTGCAGCGCTGGAACAACCTCCATCCACCTGAGTACATGCTGCACCACCTGGGGCAACTGACTTCAGGCTGTGAAGGCACCTAGCTGAACTCCAGCCACTAGACCTGGCACACAGCTGTGTTCAAGACAGACAGACGAATCATGCAGACTGTCAGTCTCAGTCATCTATTGGATGCCCCCTTGTGCCAAGTTCTGAAATGCAGGGTCTGGCTTCATCCTTCCCACCAGCACTCTATAAGCTAGAGGTTATGCAGACTAGGGTACCAAGGGGGAATTAAGGCTCAAGGAGGCCAAGCCCTGGCCCAGGATCATTGTTCGGTGTACAGCAGGGATCCCAGGGCTCAAGGGTATTCACTCTTAAGAGTGTGGACATTGACTGTATTCCCTCACTTAACTTAGCAGTGGGTGGAACGATCACAGCCCTATTCTCCAGGCCAGGTACACATGCAAGGAGATCTGGATGCATGCATTCAGGAGGGGAACCTGCGCCATGCTGGTTGACCCCGCCTCTAATCACCTCCCCACCCCAGCCAACCAGAGGAGGCAGGGCACTGGTCCTGGTGGCCTATGCCCTTTCCATATATTCACCTAGGGAACGCTTGTGGATGGGAGATGGTTCTGGAATGAGTGTGATCAGCCTAGGAATGGCTCAGGCCACAAAGGGAAGAGAAAGAAGAAGGAAAAGGGAGGAATAGGAGGTGGAGGGGTATGAGGAAAAGGGGGGAAGCAAGGGGAGGGGCTGGGGAGGGGAGGGCCACATGGTGGGCCCTTTTTCTCCCTGGTGCCTGGCAGACCACAGCTGGGGCTAAGGCTGTAGCCTCCTGTGCCAGGAAGATCTCCTGGGTCCCTCTGTAGCAAGAACATCAAAGCTGGTTCCCAGCCAACCCAAAGGTAGCATCCTTTGAGGTTGGCGGTGACGGGGCCATATTTCAGGCTGATCTGAAGCAGGCTGTGCCCCACCCCCTCCTGCCCGCCTGCTGGGAGATCCCCATCTGGGCTGTCTACTTAATACCCCATTAAGGGAGAAAATATACAGCCAGCTCCCTCCTGGCCTCAGCTGCCCATTCCTCTGAAAAGATCAAAGCTGCACTAGATTCCCGCCTAGAAACTCTATAAATAGACCACAGACTTGGGGAGAGGCAGATAGAACCCCACATGGTGGTGGCTACAGGGAGGCAGGAGGCCAGGTGACGTGCTAGGGGGCCATCGGGGGCCAGTAGGAGTGCAGAGATCCCCAGGCCCAGGATTAGAGGCACACATCTCAGCATGAGCCCTGCAACATGGGCCTGGGTACCCAGCCTCCACGCCAAAGGACCTTCCCAAGTCACAAGGGACCAGTCCCCTGGGGTGTAAAGCCTGAAACAGGGCGCATCAGGGTACCCTCTGAGACCTCTGCTGGTGCTTCCTGGTAGGTGGGAGCAGTGGATGTCTGCTGTGCCAGACACAGTGATGAGCACTCAGGTCACAGCCATCCTCTGAGGTAGGCAGAAGCACCTCATTTACAGATGGGGAAACTGAGGAACAGAGTGCAGTGACTGGCCAAGAGTGTTGAAAGGCTCCAGATTTTGGTTGACGGTATCTACTCTTTCAAATGGAGGCGCTCTACTTGTGTCGGGGGAGAGGGTACCCCAACTTCATGAGTGGTCTTGGTGGGATGTTAGCCAGGATGATGGCCCCATGCTGTTCCACCAGGACATACACAGGCAACAGGCTTTCTTTCAGACTGAGGACTGGAGGGTCTACACCTCAACCTAACCTGGCCCCAGACTCCCATCAGCAGCCCTGTGCCCTGAGGTCTGTTTATCTATACGACTTATGTTCTTTCCAAACTAAGAACCAGATTCAGAGGGGCTCAGAGACCACCCAGAAGATGCACAGTCTGTGGGAAGCTCTGGACACACAGCAAAATTCTCCCTAGTTACCCATGGGGAAGAGACAGCAGGACATCAGCTGAACACCTCTGGGTTCCCTCGTACAGTCCCACAAGCACTACCAACAGAGTCCTGGCCAAAGTGTGCCTCGGCCCCCAGGACTATTGCCTGCTCCTCAAGGCACTAGTGAGATGAGTTAACAATTGCTCCTGTTCTGATTCATACCAGGCAGAAATGACTACTTCCTCCTGATAAAGACCATCACCTTCCTTCCCTAGTCTCTCTGCCCCTCCCCCCAGTGGACCTGTCACTCACCTGGGAACCTCAGCCCCCAACCTCCTACCCTCAGCACTGGTCACCATAGATATCTCTAACCTGTGCATCTGACCAAGGATGCCCCAGGGGAGACCAAACTCCTCCCTCTGGACGTTTGGTCACTCTGTAAGTCCCTGCTGTAGCACCGGAGCAGCTGCCCAACCAACATCCAGGGGATGATGTCATATTTTCTGCTCTTTGGCCATCCAAGGAGGCCTCTTTACACCCACTTTCCATCTGTCCTCCAAGGCTACCCATCCTCTGATCTCTGTACCCTCCAGCCGGTAGTCCGTGTATAGTCTACCTCCCTTTATCCATTCTCTTGCAGGCCCTCAGTGCTGGAAGGCAAAGGGCCCCTCAAGAGGGAGGCACTGGCAGCCCTGAAACCCACTCCAGCAGGCAGGGAGGCCCTGGTCACTCAGACCTCTGCCCCCTTCACAGTCCACCAACAGCTGACACTGGCAGGTCCCCTCCCATACCTCCTCCCACCACCAGAGATGGAGCAGCAGGCACAGGGTGAACCAAGCAATTTTCCAGACCTAGTGGGGCTCGGCAAGCCAATTTGAACACAGAATAAACCTCTGGCCTCTGCAAGGGGGGCACAGCAAACAGTGTGAGCACAGGAGCTGCCGCCACCCCCTCCTCAAGCAGAGAGCATGGCTGGGCCAGAGATGCTGTGCTCTGCTGACAATTCCCAGCTCGGCAGAAAGCCTCCATTTTGCGGGGAGAAATTAATGAAAGGGAGAAGCCTGGGAAATTATGAGTTGCAGCCTGCAACTTCTCCCTCCAAGGAAAGCAGTGCGATGGCTGGGCCAGCAGGTGAGGATCATCTGCCTGCTAAGAGGCAGGTGGGAAGCAATGGCAGGCTACTACTAGGGGACCCCAGGCTCAGGCAGGCCCTCCCAGCAAACCCTAAACAGGGGAAGCCTCCAACAAGAACAACCTTCTTCTCCCTCCATTACCTTTTATAGATGGGTAAGTCACAGGCCTCCTTGGTGACCTGAAGCCCCATGGATTACAGGGCTGGAGAGACACCCCTGGCTGACCTCCTCATAGGCAGATGGGAGAGAGTCCAGGAAATGGCACCAATGGACTGTCCCTTGAGCCTGAGGCTTGTGCCTGAGGCTGTATCAGGTACCTTGGCCAGTGCTGCCACCCTCCTGACGGGGACATGGAAGCTTGAGAGAGCAACACTTGTTCCAGATGGGAGAGCACCAGGGCTGGGCACTGACTCAAGTTATCTGGTGGCAACCCCCTGGGGACAGCACAGGGTTGCTCCTGGTGAGCTGCAGGACAGTTACACAGCACAGCCACTGCCATAGCTATGGTCTGCATCTGGCCGATAACACATAGCTGTGCAGTCCCAGCCACCCTGGATGGTAAGGGTTGAACTCCCTCTGGTCACCACCACCTGGATCCCTGTGATGAGTACTGCTGTCCACTTGACAGAATCCAGAATTTCCCAAGAAATAGGCCTCTGGGCTTGCCTGTGGGGGACTATCTTAAGTGATGTGGGAAGACCTATCTTGATAGCAGACAGGACCCTTCCCTGGGCAGGAAATCCTAGACTGGATAAAATGAGAAAGCCAGCTGAAGATGACCTCTCTGTGTCTCCTAATTACACACAGGATCAGCTGCTTCAGGCTCCTGTTGCCCTGACTTCCCCACCACAATGGACTGTATACTTTGATCTATGAGCTAAAATAAACCCTTTCTCCCTCAAAATGCTTTTGTATTTTATTACAGCAACAGTTAAAGAAACTAAGACAGCCCCCAACTTCCAGTCTTCTGTCTGTACTCAGGATTTCACAGAGGACATTTGAGACAGATGACTGTACCGCCACTGCTTGGGGTCCCACTGCCACATCTACTCTGACTGGAGCTGGACCCCTCCTTCCTTCCAAGAGCCCATTGATCTCAAGGTCCCTCAGATCCGAGCCAACACTAGGATGTGAATTTAGATTAAAGTGTGACGAGCTGATAGCTCTGGGGTTTATGCATCCTGAAACACTGAACTTGACAGCCATTCCCAGGGATCTCATAAAGAGCTCATTGGCCTGGGACTGTAGCAGCATCAGCCCCACCAGCACCAGGCACAGAAAACCTCACCATTGCAGCAGAAGCCCCGGCCTCCTGAGCCGTCTCTTAGCTTAACTACCATCCTTAGGTAAGTCTCCAGACCTCAGAGCCTGGTCTCTTTTCAACCTCCTCTGCCCATCTATGACCCCAGGCAGGTCCCACAGGTTCTCTGAGCCCCAGCTAGGCCAGCTGGAGGCAGCATTCTGTGGCATCCTTCAGGAAGCGAACTTTGAGGCACCGCTATCTTCCAGCTCCCCGGCCCTGGCCGTATATTATAATAATGGCCTTGGCCAATAGGGGCGCAAGCTATTAGAATGAGTTAAGACCAGATTAATCTGCTTAAAAAAATATGCCTGGTTTTTACGCTGTGCATTCCCTCCTAACAACTCGGGCTCCTTCCAGGCCATTATCTCGTTTTATCGTTAATTCAATTCCATAAACATGTATTAAGTGTCTATTATGTGCAGAGCCCTGGTCTGGTAGCTGAGGTGGGGTAGAAGGCCATGGGGGTGGGTGAGAGGACCCCTAGGTGGCCAGAGTCATGCAAGGGACCCATCTGACCCTCAGACCCTACCAATGGAACCCAAGCTGAGGCAGTGAAACAGCTCAGAGCAGGATGCAGTCAGGGCCTTGGAGGCGCTTCCCAGGTCAGTGGGCCCTGGGGGATTGGAGACAGCAGCACTTCACAGAGGAGGGCCTACTGTGTGTCAGGTTTAGTTCTGCACTTTATGTCCACGGGCAGTAGCCAGCCAGCCACTCATTCAGAAACAGGCACTGATGTCACCTCCTCTTGCAAGTTGTTCTTGTTTCTCTCTCCGTTGCTGTGACAAAACAGTCTGACCAATACCAATTTGGGGAGGAAAGGGTTTATTCAGCTTTCATCTCCCAGCTCACAGCTCATCACTGGAGGAGCCCAAGATAGGAACTTGGGGCAAGAACCTGGAGGCAAGAGCTGAAGCACAGGCCATGGAGGAACTCTGCTTACTGGCTTGCTCCCCTGGCCCCTACTCAGCCTGCTTTCTTATGCAACACAGGCTCACCTGCCAGAGTGGCACTGTCCACAGTGGGCTAGGCCTTCCCACATCACTCAATAATCAAGAAAATACCCGACAGACATGGCCATAGGCCAGTCCAATTGGAGGCCAGTCCAATTCCCCAGTTGAGGCTCCCTCAACCCAGGTGTGTCAAGTAGACACTAAAGCTATCCAGCACGCAAGTGAAGAAACTGAGGCTCAGAGAAGTAGAAATAAATTTCTGAAGACCCTAAAGCACACGGGGTAAACTCAGAATCAAACCCCACAGCCTAGACTTCAACATTTTTTTAAAGATTTTTTATTATAGTTATTTACTGTGTGCATGTGCACGCATGTGTACTCCTGCTCAGTATGTGTGTCACGGTAGAGGACAACTTGCGGGACTCAGTTCTCTCCTTCTACCATGTGGAAGGTCCCAGGGATCAAACTCAGGTCATCAGGCTTGGCAGCAAACACCTTTAGCTATCAATGGGCCTGGACTTCAGTTCCTATAGAGTATCTCAACGTGCCTAAGGTGTTTGGTAGGCACAAAACATCTATGAATAAATGAATGAATGAACACTGAGCCTCCCCCATACCACAGAGCAGAGTTTGGTCCCTCTGTGGGCAAGCAGAGAGGCAGTGGGGACTGGTCAGAGTGCCACCCCTGTGGAAGCTAGGGGTAGAGTTATCCAGACCTGGTCCAAATCCTGGCTGGTACTGTTGGGCCTCGGTTTCTATCTCTGGGCCTTATTGAAGGTAAAAATGGGCTGAGACTAGTAGTCCACAGCCACAGAAGCTGTCCAGTGTGTCCACGAAGGCCTAAGAACAGTGCTTACTAAGGGCATGGGGCACTGAGCACCCAGGCTGATGCCTGCAGGGAGTGGAAGGTTGGCAAGATGCAGAGGTAGAGCTGGCTGGCCCACCCTATTCTGGGGAGGTCACTGGAAAAGTATTGATGGTGGCCAAAAAAACACATGGCTGGGGTGAAGGAGAGAGGCTGGGGTAAAGGGGCAGAGGCTCAGGTGAGGGGGGCCGAGGCTGGGGTGAGGGGCAGGGACTTGAGTGAGGGGGCAGGGGCACACGCTCACTCTGCCAAGTGAGGTGCTGAGGGGGTCATTACCAGGCTCCTCCTCACGGTTCTCACTGCTACCCCTCAGGACCTCTATGCAGCCATCTACACAGCCATCTACACAGTCAGTGCCCCATGGAAATAGATACCGGTAGACCCCGCCTGCCCTGTCAGCCTGGAGGGGACGTGCAAAGGGAACAGAAAGACCACAGGCAGAAACAAAGGACTACAGAGCCTGGGAGCTGCCAAAAGCCAGAGCCCGCTGTACAACATGCCAGGAAGCCCCATTCATCAGCCAAGCCCCGCTGGTACTCCTGTCCTGGGTTCTCCCCCACTCAGGCCCGGACCCTCCTCAGCCACAACCCTTGTCACTCCCCTTCCTCCTCCTGCTTTGGCTTCAGAGCCCCCACTTCCTCCCCTCCCATTCACACCTTCCCACACAGCTCTGATGCCATCAGGGCCCTTCTGCTCCCCCTTATCCTGGAAGATGTGGCTTCTGCCTTTGGGTCTCAGGTCTCAGTTCTCCACTGCCTGCCAGGCCTGGGGCAGGACTTCCCACTCCCCACAAAGAGACAGAGTTAGTTAGCATTGAACAAAGGTTAGTGTTCTCCAGGAGCCAGATGCAAGCTACATCACCAGTTTGGCCCCGCTGTCCACATCTGTAAAGTGGGGGAATAAATAAAACACACACGAAAACGCTGAGGTTGCTGTCCACGCATCTGTCTGCCTGGGTCCTGATCTCCCCCACCTCCTTGAGCCCAGCAGCTGCTGAACCAGAAGGCAGCGCCACAAACTGCCTGGGACAGCCCAGAAGACTTCACAGGGAAGGAGGTATGCTCGGGCTCTGGAGGAGCCTAGGAACTTTAAAGTGGTGACAGTCATGTGCTACTCATGCATCAAACGTGTTCTAAGGGGCAATGAGCCAGGTTGTAAGGGTTCAATGAGAAGATGAACATGTCCTAGGGCCACACAGCCCGTATTCCAGCAACATCCCCAGGGCAGGCAGGTAGTACAGGGGATCTTATAAATAACTCACTGACTCTAGCTGCCTGGAAACATTGATGACAGGGGTCTCCTGAGGTGAGGGGGAGAGAGAGAGAGAGAGAGAAGAGAGAGAGAGAGAGAGAGAGAGAGAGAGAGAGAGAGAGAGAAAGGATGCCTACTGTGGGCTGTCTCTCTGTATGCATGTGCGTGTGTACTCTGAAGTCAGGCCTACAGAGAGAGAGAGAGAGAGAGAGAGAGAGAGAGAGAGAGAGAGGATGCCTACTGTGGGCTGTCTCTCTGTATGCATGTGCGTGTATACTCTGAAGTCAGGCCTATGCAGCAAGGCATGAAGAGAGCATTCCAGGCAGAGCTTAGAAGAAGAAAGGTTTGGGGAAGAAGTGGTGGCCTCATGATTGGCTTCATGATAGAAGGGCCCAGGGTGGCAAAGACATTCGGAGGCAAGGCAGGGCTGAGGTGGCAGCAGAAATTCATTTCTAGGCAACGGGAGGCCAGGCCAGGAGGCTGAGGCTGGAGGGTTGCGGGACCGTCACCATATACATTCCAAGACAGGGAACAAAGCATTAGACAGGTAGATCTGTGATCTGCAAAGAGCCCTCTGGGAGCCCCAAGGGCCGCACAGCCACGTGCACAACCACTCGCTGCCTCCCCAGCAGAGTGGCGCAAGCAGATTGATGAGGCCCAGGCTCGATCTGTCTTGAGTTTAGCTCAGCTTCTGGCTGCATCCTGGTGACACTGGCTCATCAATACTGGAGAAAATACGGCCTGGAGGAGGACCAATTAGGAACAGCACTGGTGGCCGAGGGCAGCTCACAGTGTCTACCGATGGCTGCCATCAACAAATAGGCATGTGAGTGTAGGAGCAACAGCAGGCACAGCTGGTGGCCGGACCACGGAGCCGCTACCCACGCGCAGCCTGCTGCCTGCCAGTTCCTGCAGTTGAATGAGTTGGTGTCCCGTGGGGCTGGTGAAGGGGACACATGGTCAGAGAGGCAGAAGGGGGCTACTTGAGGGCTTCACCTCCTGGACTAAGCCTAGGCCAGACACTTTTGCCAGTGTGTGTATGTGTGTGCGTGCGCGTGCGCGTGTGTGTGTGTGTGTGTGAGAGAGAGAGAGAGATCGATCGATCGATTGATCGATCAAGTGGGTGTTCCCCATGCCTCGGCTTCCTTCACTAGAGAAATGGGGACATTTCTGCATTAGAGTGGAAGGAGGCTCAACCTAACTCTGATGCATTTCACAGTGCATCAAGCTTTGCAGTTCAGGCCCTGCCTCTACAGCTATAAACCCAGAGGGGGCTCTGCTGGGGCCATCCCAGTAGCGCATATCCACATCAATGGCAGGGGCAAGGTGCAGCCCAAGGTACGAAGATGGAAGTCACTGAACCCCGGTCCTGGCCTGGTCACAT
Organism: Nannospalax galili; assembly: GCF_000622305.1. Classification (NCBI taxonomy): domain Eukaryota; kingdom Metazoa; phylum Chordata; class Mammalia; order Rodentia; family Spalacidae; genus Nannospalax; species Nannospalax galili. Next base: position 3,570,632 of record NW_008348199.1, on the reverse strand, counting down.
TATCTGTGTTACAAAATGGGGATATGGGAACAAGGGCAGCGATCACATCATCCAGGTGCCCTGCAGGCACAAGAGCCTGCTGCTTGTCCTCCTGACTGTGCCTACTTTCCATCTCTTCCATAAACCCTAGCACCAGATCCCTAGATATTCAAGACAGCCTTGGCCTCTGAGGTATACAGGTTATCCAGAAACTGGGACCCCCCCCCCTGAAGAGGCCCCATCCTAGATGACAAGGGAGGTTCTTTCTGGGCCATTTGGATCTTGATTGCTTCCCACTGCTCATGGGCATTTGACTTGATGCTACTGGGAAGTCGTGGAAAGTTTAAGAAGTGAGGCCTAATGGGAGTCTTCAGGCCTCCAGGCATGCCCTCAAAGGGAACTGTGAGATGCTAAGTCTTCTCTCTTTACCCCTGGATACAAGGTAAGTGCTTTTTGCTCGACTCCACACTCCTACCATGATGCACTGCCTTGTTACAGGCCCAAAGCAAACAGGACCAATCAACCATGGACTGACACCTCCAAACTATGAACCCAAGCAAGCCTCTCTTTATAAGTTGATATCTCAGGCAAAGTACAGTTCAGGGCCAGCACACTGGGCACGAGGGCCACAGAGCAAAGGGAATCTCTAAAGCCTCAAAGGTGCCACCATGAATGAATGAATGAATGAATGAATGAAATAAACAAGCCATGGGGGTGGGGGAGATGAAGCCTCCAGGACTCCATTACTGATCCCTCCTACTTGGTTTCCTATTGGTCAAGAAGTCACCTCCCTGGCCCCTGGGAAACCTGTGTAGCCATGGCTTTGTCTGGTTTGCGCCAGCAGTGCTGAGATGGAATTCTGATGTATGTAGTTGCTGGTAGGGAAGGGCTCCCTGGCTAGACTTGCCCTCATGGATGGGGGCCTGACGGGCTAACCAGATGACACCTAGTCCTCAGAAGAACCCATGGAAGGAGCTGTGAAGGTGGGCATGGAAAACTTCATGCTAGAGAGCTCGGATTTGGGGAGTCAGACTCCCCAGAGGCCAGTCCTAGGACCAAAGCCTGCATTCTCAGTCACTACCACCATTTCCTAGCTCAGCTGGTCCCTGCCCTGGCCTGCATCCCTGCTGAGCCTTGGGCTCCTCATCTGAAAGGTGACAACAGACATTCCTTCCAGAAGCGCCAGGAGGCCTGCAAGTTGCTGAAGCTCCAAGTATCTCCTTTCTCTCTGAGAAGTGGGCTAGAGTACAGAGTGCCCAGACTCCATCCTCCAGCCTCTCCAGGCCTATTCCCCTTTGCCTCTTAGAGACTATGTCTGCATACCCCAGGGAAAGGTGTCCAGGGCAGCTGGATCCCAGGCAGTCATGGGAGGCAGGGAGACCCATCATCCCCCTACCCAGGCAGGTTCACACCAAGCAGGCTCTCAACTTTCCCAGCCCAGGCTCCCCTGCCAGGCCCCTACCATCACCATGCTGTGACCCCAAACAAGCCACAGTACCCCTAGGCCTCACCTCACCTATCTGGGAACACAGGTGCTAAGTATACCTGGAGGCTGTGTCAGGTATAGCATGTGGTATCAGTGACTGGTACTTAGTAGGCCTACAAGCAGCTGAAGTGCTGCTGGGACACAGTGAACCCTCTGGTACACAGCAAAACTTTAATCCCAATATTGCTGACTTCACAGGCTGGCAAGGTTAAGTCACTCAAGGCCTAAAAGCCCTGAGCCTGCACTAGCCTAGCCCAAAGCAATGATCTCCACATGTGGTCAGTGGCAGGCACAACTCTGCCCAGGGAGGCATGCTCCCTGGTGCTCACCCTGCTCATCTTCCTCCCTGTTGGTTCAGCCTCCTAGGAGACCCCTCCCCATAGGTAGCATCCAGCTCCCCTTCATGGCTCACACCCAACACAGCCTCCTCCACGGCTTCCCTTGATTGCCTGCCAACATCCACCTCACCTTCCCCTGGACGCCTCCAGGGCTATTAGGACTCTGTTCTACCCCTGGATAACTCCCAGGCACCCAAGCCAGCCTCACTGCAGCCTAAATAGCTTCTTTCTGTTCCATCAGCACAGCAAGTTGAGTCCCAACTTGGGACCTTTGCAAAGATTGATCTCTCTACGGGGAATGCTCTTCTCCAAGATTTAGGCATGGCTGACTCTTTTCTGTCCACCTCCCAGGGCTACAGCAGAACTGTCTGATGTTCTCAGTGTCTGGACAGTGTCTGCCACACGGTGCATTCCAGGGGAGCAGGGAGCCTTGTTCCTGGGGGCCCTGGATCCAGCTAGGGCTAGCCTACAGGGCCCCAGCTTAGGAATCTATACATAAACTTGGAGGTGATGTGCATGTCTGGAACTGGCTGAATCTTTCTCTCTGGACGTGTGCTTGTGCTCAGGGCAGTCGCCTAATGCGAATCACTTCTGTCATCAGGACACGGAGGGGCTTGACACAGACCAGCTGCCACTGCCGAAGGACAGGCTGCCAGAGCTCCAATGGGCTCTCAGCAAAATTGATGGCCACTGTCAGAAAGCGATTTCCCCACGGCCACGTCGCAGGCCCTCGGAGGAGCTCAAATCCCAGGCAGTGATGCCTCCTGTGGCGGTGAGTGGGCAGGCGGCCAGGCAGGGACCAGGCAGGGAGCCAGAAGGCCCACACCTGGCCCAGCTGCTTCCCAGGGCCAGGCTGCAATTGCCAGGAGGAGAGAAGTCCACAGGCCTGCACCCAGGAGCTGGGAGGTGGGGACAAGGGGCAGGAACAAGAACAGAGACCACTCTGTATTCCCTTCATTTGCTCTGCCACAGGCACTGCACAAACACCTAAAACATGCTGAATGAATGAATGAATGAACGAACTAATTAATAATTCAGAAGGGTTGAGAGGCCTCACAGGATCTCCAAGTGGATCAGAAGGCAGGGAAGCAGTGTGAAGGTCTGGGTGCCAGTAACTAGCCACTCCAGCTAGAGGGGTTGCAGGGGCCCAGCGTGGGCCAGCAGCACCCATCCCTCAATCCTGAACCACTGTCCTCAGTTCGCAGTGCACCAGCACATTCTGCCTGTGCCTTCTTCCACGGGAGGGAGGTGGCACGACACTGGATCAGAACGCACAAGCCAGTTAGTTGTCACATAACTTCAGAAACACCCAGTCAAGGAGTGGCCCGAGGCTAGACGGCAGACTGAAGTCACCTCAAAATTAACACAGGACATAGTCCTGCCTGGAAAGGAAGGACGTCAAGGAAGGACGGTTAATCCCTTGGCAGCCACCAGCCCCAGCCAGCCGGGACCTCAACGTACTCATGCCAACCTGGGATCCAAGAGAATCCACTGGGGTTCTGCCCAAAGTCCTTGGGAAGTGGGGCTAAAAGTGAGGACAGGTTCAGAGCATAAGCACACTGAGGGGCCGGCACATCCAGGCCAGGTGCAAAGTATGGGTGAGGAGGTGCAGGCAGCTAGCCAAGTTGGTAAAATGGGTCACAGAGGCAGACAAAATAATTTCCACTTATTCACTCAACAAACATTCACTGACTCTATTCCTTGTCAAAGTCCTAAGCTGGGCCTGGGACCAAAACTGGGTGAGACTCCCACATCCTCAAGGGAAGTTCTATAGACTGGCAGGGATGGGCAGGAACTGGAACTGGTACTTACACAAAGGTGTGGACAGTGAAATTGAATAGAGAGTCCAGGCACTGAGGTGGTAGGGAATAAACAAGAGGCTAACACAGACAGGGTGGTGATGAGGAGATGCCCTGGGAACACCCCCAAATGCTGGTCCTGTGAGAATCTGACATCTGGAAGTACCCAAGAGCATAGGGTCTCCACTCAATTCGGTGTCCTGGGTTCACAGGACTTTCATTTGTCCATCCAGCCAGGCACACTGGGGGCACTTCATGAAGGTTGACTGCTGACCCACAGATCAACCTGTTGATTCCAGGAGGACTGAGGTGGCTGGAAGGGCCCAGAAGGCAGAGCCCCCAGCCCAGCCCAGCCCAGGCACGCCATGTTCATTTCTCTCAGTGCCTCTGCTGCTGCTCTGCCTCCTGCCAGTTCAACTAGACCCTCAAGGCTCAGGAAGCCTCGTTGAATGCAGGGTCCGATCTCCCTGAGGCTCCCACGAGCCCTCAGTGCTGCCTCCATGCCAATACCAACACCATGGGCAGGGAGATGTTCAGGGTTCACATGTGCACTTCCAGCTGTCAGGGAGCCCCTCACAGGCAGGGCCGGCACCAAGCACCCAGGAGCTCCTTTACCGTGTACAGAGAGAATGTGGGGTTCTTGAAGGAGGGAGAAATGGCTTCCACGGCCTGGTGGGTGCAAACAAGGCTACCAGGGGCCACTGGACAAGGTCTGGCACAGAGGTTGTAGCAAGGGCCAAGCATGGCCATTTGTGTTCATTGATCCCGCCAACTTGGGCCCAATCACTCAGTTCCTAGAAGCTCCAGAGGCTACAGAAAATTCAGTGGCCACACAAGGCCCCTCCGACCAGCCCTGGTAGCCCTCATGGCCCCTGAAGGTATCCCCATGAGAACACTGCCAGGTCCCTGGTGCCAGGCCCCTGGTTCCAGGTCCCCTCTCCACTTCTAGGTTGCCAGGTTCATCCCTAGATGAGCTGGGATGAAAATATTGGCCCTTCCCATCAGGAGCCTCAGGGCATCCAGAGGAATTCTCCCCTCCAGACTCAGAAGGCCACACCCTTGCCAGGGCCAGAACACAGCAAGAGACACTAGCCAGGAACAATGCCTCCTATCTGGGGCAGTGGCTCTTCCCCACCATTCCTAGGAGAACAAATGCCCACGCTTACTAAGACCTAAACACCTCATGCCCCCACTGCCCCCACTTAACAGCTGAGAAAGCTGAGGCCCAAAGACAACACTCTTTCCTGATCCTCTGGCCATGGAAGCAGCATCCCCTGGCCAGCAGGGTTCTCCAGAGGGACTGGAGCTGGCTTTGAGCCATTAACACCATTGTCCTAACTACCACCACCAGCACCTTCTCTTGAGTTGCCTCACACCCAGCCCTCTTCAGTCCTTTTCTTCCTGAAGCTGGGATGGGATCACATCACTCCCCTGTTCCAGTGCCATCAATGGCTCCCACTGCCTCCTGGAGCACAGACAAACTCCTTGGCTTCCAGCCCCTGAGGCTGGCACTGGCAGAACTTTCTGGTCTCATCCCAAAAACTTTACTCCAGCCAAATGTCTCCCTTTCCCCAACGCAAAATGTCCTTTTCTGCTTCTGAGCCTCTCTTCTGAGCCCACAGCTTCTCTCTCCCTGGGATGCTCCTTCCCAGAACGCCTTCACCGTCAAGTGGAAGGTGTGCTCCAAAGGCATGGCTCAAAGGTCTCTCGGCCTTGGCAATCTTTGAAGACCCCTTGGAGTCCCTCCAGGGAGCACTGGCCACAATACACATCTGCCTTCCCAGCTGAACAAGTGCTCTGCATGCCCGGCCAGCTGACTCACCCCACACACCCTCAACACTTGCTGGAACGAATAAATTACCTCGTTCAGCCACAGTGCACGCCTGGCTTGAGTGTCGGCAGTTCAGCCAAGAGCCCTTGCGTGGAAACTACCACGCTGAAGGTGGCAATATTTCACCTCGCCTAGAAATGTACCGTGAGCTCTGGAGTCTCATTAGAGCAAGTGTTTGTGTGTGGCTAGGGGGAGGGGTGGCATCGGGTGACAAGCTCCAGTTTAAATACACATGACAGGAAACCTCCAACTCCAACTGCATCGGGCCCATCACGTTCCCCCAGGGTGTCTTTAACATTCTGCAGGGGGCATGGCAGGGAAAGGACTTCCTTTTCACTGAGGTGGGCACTGGCTCAGCAAGGCCAAGTGACAGATTCAAAGAGGCCTTGTGTGCCAGGCTAGCATCACTGTTACTGGTCCTCCCCACTGGGGCCAGATGGGTACAGGCTTGGGGCACAGCAGCAGGGCAGTTGGAGGGCAGGGATTCTATGCTCTTTCCCACACACAGGGATGGGAAGGGTGGGAAAAAGGAGCCAAAGGGGCCCATGGTGACCCATCCTCACAGACCTGGTGAGAGAAACCACAACCAGCCGGCCAGCAGGACCCAAATTAGGCTTATGGTTTCAAAGGCACGCATGGGCCAAGATGAGCCAGACCCTGCTGGATTCTAAGCAGGGAATCAATCATCCCACCACTACCTCTGCCCCATGTGTGCTGGCCCGGCCCTGGGAAGCCTGGTTGGCTATGCTCCTTGAGCCCTGTGGGGCAGGTAGGTCCAGGCAGCCAAGGCCTTTCACTAGAGGCCCCAACAAGCCCGAGTGCAGGGGTATATGCCAGGGACAGCCTGGATCCTGACCCCACTAACACCCCGGCCCACTTACCTGCTAGAGGCCCTAGCCACGGCCACAGACTCTGCTGGGATACCCCATACCCCACCCTGTTCACCAGGCCTTATTTGCATATGCTAATTAGCTGCACATCCCTTGCTCCCCTTGGAGCCCACTTGTTTGGGGAACGGCTGGATCTGGCTATACCTGTACCGTGCTGATGTCACACTGAGCTATTTCCAGCCTGGTTGCCATAGGAACCACAAGGCCTCAGCTCCAGTTAGGAGTTCAATATATAATTTACTTACTCCCCCATCCCCCCCAACCCCACCCCAAAGAGACTGGGGCATATGGGGAGCAATCGGCTAAAATATACAATAACACCCTCCCCTTCCCTTGGAGGTCTGAGAGGAGAGAAGGAGGGGAAGGAAAGAGCTGCACAGTGGAGCGGTAAATCCATTTTGGAAGATGGGACAACCAGGGAGAAAGCTTTCCTCTTTACAGAAAGGAGGCCTGGCACTGGGGTACCTTCAGAGAGAGGCTCAGGCTCAGCCACGGAGCCCACTGCCCTGTGACCCCGAGTGCTGCTGGTCAAGCCTTCATCAGAGAGCACGGCTCCTCAAGGGAAGACCTGCCTGACTCTGTGAAGCCCCAGGGATTATGAAGCTACTAGTAGCTCAGCTGGCACAGCTCAGGCACCTCCAGATGCACCCATGTCCCCAGGACCCACCTGCTGTGCCTTAGAGGAGCCACCCACCACCTCCAGGCAGGATGAGTGGGGTGCCCCTGATGGGTCCAGAGGACCAGCTGAGGCTAGGCCCTTAGGTCAGTCAAGGGTGGTGCCTGCCAACTGAAGCCCAGCCCCTCACTCCCAGCCTGACAGTTCCACAGGCTACATCCAGACACCTGCCTTGACCCCTCCCTGTGAGGGGTGCTACAGCCACAGATGGACTCAGACACAGACCCTCATAGAGGGACCCCCCCCAAGGCTGGCTGCAAGAGAATTGAGCGACTTTCCTCTTTACAGAAAGGAGGCCTGGCACTGGGGTACCTTCAGAGAGAGGCTCAGGCTCAGCCACGGAGCCCACTGCCCTGTGACCCCGAGTGCTGCTGGTCAAGCCTTCATCAGAGAGCACGGCTCCTCAAGGGAAGACCTGCCTGACTCTGTGAAGCCCCAGGGATTATGAAGCTACTAGTAGCTCAGCTGGCACAGCTCAGGCACCTCCAGATGCACCCATGTCCCCAGGACCCACCTGCTGTGCCTTAGAGGAGCCACCCACCACCTCCAGGCAGGATGAGTGGGGTGCCCCTGATGGGTCCAGAGGACCAGCTGAGGCTAGGCCCTTAGGTCAGTCAAGGGTGGTGCCTGCCAACTGAAGCCCAGCCCCTCACTCCCAGCCTGACAGTTCCACAGGCTACATCCAGACACCTGCCTTGACCCCTCCCTGTGAGGGGTGCTACAGCCACAGATGGACTCAGACACAGACCCTCATAGAGGGACCCCCCCCAAGGCTGGCTGCAAGAGAATTGAGCGAAAAAAAAAAGGTCTTCTTTGCAAGTAAGGTGAGCATGCAGTTGCTGGGATATCTATGAGGTGACTCTCAGAGGCAGTCAGGAAGGCTTCCTGGAGGAGGTGCTGGCCTGAACTAATAAAAGCTTAAAGAGCAAAAAACTTAGGAAGGAGGGAGAGGACACTGTAGCAGCAAGCACAATTCGAATGCAAAGGCAGGTTGCTTCTCTTGTGCTGCCCCTGAGCCCCACGGGTATGGAGGCCCGAGGGAAGGCCTCTGCTGGCGCACCAAACTTCTAAGGGCTCCCAGCTCACCCCAGGCCCACTTGTCCCTGGACAGCCATGGAAGGCCATGGTGGTCCTGGCTGTGTGTGTTGGGGGGCTGCAGGCCCTGAGCTGCAGAGCCGTAGGCCTGATCACTGCAGGACCCAGGAGGGCTCTACAGGTCACCGCCTTTCCTCACCTTCAGTTCCTCCCCCCAGTTTCCCCCAAGTTCCAATCTTTACAACCAGCAGTGCTATGGATGGAGAAACTGAGGCAATAAAGAACCTAGGCATCAGACTGAGCTCTAGGCTCTTCACAGCTGCAGGAGCCTGGACAGACGCCATCATGGACAGGAGTGGCCAAGAAACCCCATCTTCTGCTCCACAAAACAGGGCTGTGCGTCCCTGTGTTGCAGAACTCCCCCTCCCCGACCCCAGCCAGACCTTTCCCAGCAAGCCTGGTTCTCCCTCTCACCTAGGCCCTGCACTTTCCTGGCCCTGGCCTTCCCCAGACCTTACTCACTGCATGGCTCCAGCAGGTTCTGCCCTCCTGTTTCTCCTGCACCTTCACTGCCCTGGTTATAAGAACAGCAGAGCACATACTGTGCCCTCAAGTTCTCCTCACAGCCTTCAGGATCAGCCCCCAACTTCTCCACTGCCCCTCTTCCATCCTGCTCTAGCCACACAAACTCACCCACCACATTCTAACCACTGGGCGTTTGCACAGCCTGTTCGCCCAGCCAACATGCCCTTCTCCCAGAGAGCGACAGAATACAGTGGTGAGAATATGGGGGTTGGACGACAGCCTGGATGAGACAACAGTCTTGCCTGTTGACTTTACTTGCCATCTGTGAGAGGGGCATGCAACCCTCATAGCCTTATGAGAGTTAGCTGAGTGGAAACTGAGCAGGACCTGGAGTGTGGGCAGCCATGGTCAGCTATGGTGATTGCTCTAGGGCCAGTACCACCCTCAGACCACCTGAGGGTCTTGACTCCTTCCTCCACTCAACCCCAGCTGCCAGTGCCTCAACCTGGCTTTACTGTTCTCTTTGGCCCTCCCAACCCCTCTATGCACTATTGTAATGCTCAGTGTTAACTGTCAACTTGACAGAATCTAGAATCCCGGGAGAGATGGGCCCATGCGTGTGGGGAATTATTTTGATTCTGTTCATTGATATAGGAGGATCCATCCACTGTGCGTGAGACCATCCCCTAGGCAGAGGATCCTGGCTCTGAGTGGCGGCATGCTTTCATCCCTCTCTGTTTCCTGACTGTGGACAGAATGTGATGAGCCACCTCAAGCGCCTGCTGCCTTGACTTCACCACCATGCTAGATGGCATCTTGACCTGTAAGTCAGAATAAAACCTTCCTCCCTTAAGCTGCTTTTCTCAGAGTATTTTATCATAGCCACAAGAAAAGAATCAAAGACGACGATGTATCTGTGCATCAGGTTAATGTCCATCTCCCCAGAACATCATCTGGGAAGCCACAGCATGGCCAGTGGGGCTCCTACTGCACCATCTTGTCTGTAGTGACGGACTCAAGAAAACAGACTCAGGCCCCTCTGGGTTCACAACTCCATGCTTAGGTTCTTGGGCAAGTTTCTAGGTCAGTTTGTGCCTCAGTTTCCCCGTGAACCACAGAGGTGCCAACTCCTATGTCAGATGAACTAACGCTCAAGAAACATGCGGAACAGAAGCCAGCATGTGGTAAGTACTCTGCAGACCTGAGCTGTGACGTCAGCTGCCGCAGCCATTGCTGTAACTACTGTTTACACAATAGGTACTCAGCATGTATGTGAGGATGGATGAACGCATGCACATGCCTGTCAATACAGAAATGAACAAGACACATGACTGCAGGCCTCGCTGGAGCACCACCGATCCATCTCAAGCTGGGTCTGCCAGCTCCCCAATTACAGGGCAGCATCTTACACATCTGTTGAGAAGTGGGGAGCCTGAGGACTCAAACACTCACACCACACAGGGCCTGCAGAGGTGGGGGGACCACAGCAGCTCCCAGAGCCGTGCATACCCACAGCTGTGTTTGTCCACAGCTCGGCCGCTCCCCTCCCTCACTGCCCTGGTAATGTACACACAGCCTCCCAGGAAACTGCAAAAAATGAGTTAATATAACATTATGGCTGAGAATTTAAATACACAGGAGTCAGGCAATGCAGACTTACAGTCCCCCAAGCGGGCTATAAAACCACATAAGCAATTCAAGGAGCAAGGGCGGGGAGTGGATGGAAGGCCTCGGCCACAAGCAGACCCCGGCCACTGCACCCCGACCTCTCAGATAGATGGTCCCTTCAGGTCCAAGGAAGAACAACAGGAGGGATGAACTACTGGGTTCATGTGGCTCACTGGACACAATCCTTTCCGAATCAGGGAGCTGCCAGGAGGGGCTGTAGACCCCTACCCCAGGGTCCTGTGAGCCAGGCTCCTAGTTGTATCCAAACACTTGTTCCCAATTCCCATGGCTAGACACTCTAAGGGCCCAACACCTAGCATACAGCTTTGCACTCCTGTCCACTCTGTCTGTGAGGCATGTTCCACAGGGCCACTGTCCATGACCATTGGTCCCCTCTTCCAGTCTATAATGATAGATTCAAGAAAACAGACTCAGGCCTCTCTGAGTTCACAACCTAATCCCATACTTAGGGTCTTGAGTAAGTTGCTGGGTCAGTTAGTGCCTCAGTTTCCCCATGTACCACAGAGGTGCTAACTCCCATGTCAGATGAACCAACATTCAAGAAACATGTGGAACAGAAGCCAGCGTGTAGTTCGTGCTCCACAGACCTGAGCTGCAACGTCAGCTGCCGCAGCCACCACTGCTGTAGCTACTGTTTTCCTTCCTTACCCAAGAACGCAGGGAAACAAGAAACACAGAGCGTGGCGCCTGTGTGAGGGAAACGCAGTGAGGAAGAATTCAGTTTACTTCATAGACTCGATGAGAGCTGACTAAGTGTCATGTCCCTGATGCTGAGCCTGCAGGGGGCTGAGCCCCTCACACACAGGGAGACCCTTTCTTGCCTTCTGAGGCTGGCTGAGAAGAGCAAGAGAGGAGCCCTTTCCTTGATCCCTGGATGGTGCTATCAAAGGCCACAGTGGGCCAGAGTTTCCCTGGGGGAGAAGATTCTAGGGAGACGACACTTGCACTGAGGCAGAAGGAAGAAGTGCATTCAGAGGTCCATTCCTCTGACGGAGGAGGCTTCCCCAAGCCTGGAGCACAGTGCTGAATGAATGGAAGAGGCAGCGAGCAATGAGCGAATGCTGGAATGAACGGTGAACGGCTTCCAGACTCAAAGCGCTGGGCTTTTCCATCTTCAGGCCCAGGTTGGGTCATTCATCTGCCTCAGTCTTTTGGACCAAAGTCCTTGTGGGAAAACTCTTCACAGGACCTACAGCTGACAGAGTCTGAGACCTGTGGATGGCTGGCTGGGCGGCAGGATGGAGGGGCTGCTGGGGTAGACGTCAGCACACAGAGGATCACACCAAGACCACCTGGGCTCTGAGGACGCTGCAGCAGGAAGCACTCGGTCCCCTGGCCTAAGATGCTGGGGCCATGGGGAGGAGCCACACGGAGTGGAGGAATTAACAACGGTGAGGCAGACAGCAGAGCAGAGAATACTACTCTTGGTTACTCTGACGTAGTGCCTCAGAGGGGGTGACGGTTGAGTTGAGGAATGCACGGCCCTTGGTGAGTGCACTAGAGGGACTCTGCAGGCTCGAAAGCTTGGAGGCAAGACGGAGCCCAACAGGCCAGAGTAGCAGGAAGGAACACGATGCTGGCCACTGCTCAGTTCAGGGGCCAGAGCCCAGAGTCAGGGGCCTGAATCCGTGTGGAACCTCAGTTTCTTCATCCGGAAAACAGGGGCAACATATAATCAATGCTCAAGGTGGTGGTGAGGCTGAAGCCCACCGCTGTGCATCCAGGCAGGTGCCATGGGAACCTGAGCCAGTGCTGTCATCACTCAAAGAGAAAGGAACAAGGGAGATGGGGGGAGGGGGGCCAACACTCCCACACTGGCAACTGGCAAACATGAGTTAACGCCCAAGGCCACTGAGTGGGGAGAGGAAAGAAAACAGGACGCAGCCAGAGCAGTGATGAGGCATCCCCTCCACTGCTTGTTCAGAAGCATGTGCTTTGCGGACATCCTTTCCCTGTCACCCTGAGAGGGACATGATCCCCAGCTTACAGGAGAGGACACCAGAAGAATCCCAGGCTGAGACACAGAAGCCAGGCAGGCGTAACTCACACTTGGCACAGGTATGGAGCTCAGGAAAGGATAGCTGAACGGACAGACCCACAGACAGGACGGGCAGCAAGCAGAGGAGAGTCAGAGACGTCGCTAGCAGCTCCACTGCATGCTTCCCCAGGGTCCACGTGTCTCTACCTTCTCCCCACAGGCTCCCCAACACTTAGTGTGTCAGCACCTGTGTGCGCCCCTGGCTGTTCGAGCTGGGCCAGGCACGGAGATGCATATTCCCGGAGTCTAGGACGGCAGCAGCACATCCAGGCTGGCTTGGGACGCTGGCTTTGAGGAAAAGTGTCCTCAAGGTGTTCCCTCCCACCTGTTGGTCTCTCATCAGTGGCATACCATCTGGAAGGCAGGGCCTCTGAGCCAGGCACCCTGACTGTCATAGGAACCCCACGTGTCCTGCGCAGCAAACCCTGATTATCCCCGAAGGCATTTCTGCGAGGCAGGGCTGGCAACAGCCAGGACCATCTGCTCAGCAGTCACCCCAGCCTGAGGGAGGGGCAGGGTCTGAGAATTCACGCTCTGACAGATTCCTGCAACAGCCTGGGGATGGGCATCCTATTGGGTGTCCCCAGTGACCAGGGAACCAAGGAGGGACAAGTTCTGGCCCTCAAGGAGCTCACTTGAAGAGCAGGGTCAAAGCTGGACTGACTCAGAGTAAACAGCCCTGAGGGTGGGAGGACGGGGCTCCTTGGCCTGCCTGGGCTTCCAGAAGAGGCTGGGGGTGAGGGGAGCCCAATACCATGAACAGAGAGCAGAAGCTGCTGTGGGGGGAAAGGTCTGCGGTCTACAAGTGGAAGAGATGCGGCTGCAGGTGACAGGTGCAGTGTGAATGACCCAGGTCTGCCCTCTGGGTGCTCCTGGGATGCAGGGCTGGTAGGTGTCCAAGGCACAGGAGTAAAATCTGCCGCTCTGTACATGTCTTGCTCTGGCTATGGATATCAGGAGAGCTGTCCCCAGTCCAGTCCCCCAGCTTGCAATAGGTGTCCCTTGGTGAAAGAAGACCCCACCTCATCAGTAGGCCCTGTCCCCAGGAACAGCTATGATAGTGACCAGTCAGACAGGGTAGGATACTGAGCCCTGCCTTGGTCTGGAACAGGTCACAGTCCACCAAGTCTGGGTGACTCTCCTGATACCTCTTCTCATCCCTGCCTCCCACGGTGTCCTGAAGAACACTCTCTTCCCAAGAGGTTCCCCAGACCTGCAGCCTGTCTCTGGTGAAGCTAGCCTGTGACAATGCCACTGTGGACAGGAGACGACATCGCACCTCCACTTTTGTCATGCTGCTCCTGCAACTGCACCTCAGACGGACTTTGCTGTGTAGCTCACCCCTGCTCTTCTCTCCTGCGTGCTGGTCCGGTGGTTCTGAAGACAGGGTATGCCACCCCAGTCCCACACAACCCTCCACCTTTCTGGGCCTTGGGGTCCTTACTGTACTGCAGTTTGGACGGAGCTTCTATGCCATCTCTGGGCCCTCCACCATGGCCCCTCCTCGCTGGCATAGAAGTGGCCATGTCTGCTCGGGGGGCTTTCCCAGTACAACAGCCTTGTTTACCTTCTGTGGAGGAGCCCAGAGATGACAACCACCTGCTGTGTCTTACAACCTAGTGACTCTACAGTCCTTCTGTGTGGCCTCTCAGTCACTTAGCACTCCTTTCCCAGCATTGCCTAGGGAAGGACAGGTCTTTCTCTACAGTCCAAAGCTGGGACACTCAAAGCCAAGCCTGGGTCTCCCCAGGTCTGACTGAAGATGGACAAGGCTGAGCTGGGGCTCAGTATCTCGAGAGCACTGCAGGATACAGCTCGTCCTGGCTCCTTCCCATGTAGGGAGAAGACTCGGGTGGAAGGCACAGGACTGGCCGGGGCATTTGCTGTGGCCCCACAAGACCCAGCCTGAGGAAGGCACTTCTGATCCTGATCATGAACTCCCATCTTTCAACTTGCCAATGAGGCAGAGGTCAAAGATATAGGCCATCCCCACCAACCTACAGCTTGCCCAGAGGGTGAGCAGGACCCCAGGAAACAGGAGACTCACACATCTCCTGAGTGGGACCTTTTGGCCCGGCAACACATAGGGACGGACATCCATACCCATTTTCACACTGATGGTGGGGGCAGTGAGCCCATTTTATGGATGAGAAAACAGAGGCACAGAGATGGCACTTAAGACAACAGGCAGAGGAAGAGGTGGCCATGGACTGTCAGCTCTGACAGTCCCAGGTCTAAAATACTCCAGATTTGCCTAATCCAAATGCCTACATCTGATACCTGATTGGACCACTCCCAGGAGGTCCCACCTCCTCAAGTACCACAGCCCTGCCCTTGCTCTAATCACATACCACCTTCCACTTCCTCTAGTGTAGGCATTTCCTGCCTCAGGGCCTTTACACAGCTCTCCCTCAGCCTGACCAATGTTGCCTGTTTGTATCCATTCAGTTGCTATCTCAATCTATCACTGCAGTCCTGGACCCCTCCTCCAGGAAGCCTCCCTGACTTCCCTCCTCTTCAAATGTCACTTTTACTGTGAGCATCTGATAAGCCACTGTGGTCACTAGGCCAGGCCCTGTCCTCTCTCACATGAACTAATACATCTTCTCCACCAACTTTGCCCCCTAGATGAGGCCAGCAGGGGCCTCTGGCCTGCTCCTATGCAGGACTACCTTTCCCTGGCTATTTGGCCCACGTGGTCACTCCCACCAGGCTAGACATAGCCCTGCAAAGCCCAGCTCTTCAAAACATATTTCTAACAAGTGACCCACCCAGCGTCTTGGAGGGCTTCCCCAAGATAAGATGGGATAGGTGCCTTCACAATCTAGGCATTTGATGGTCCCTAGGCTCAGACAGCTCAAAAGAGACCCCAGCAGCACCCAAGCCCATTAAGTGCAGGCCCACTCTTAAACATGGCTCCCACTCACACCCTTGAGCCTGGGCTGGCTGCCTAGTCAGTGCCTCTATTCTATCTTTCTCTGGGTCACAAGTCCTATCTCTGGCCTCCAGCTTGTCAATTCTTAGGTAAGTCACTGAATCTCCCTGTGCCTCAGATTCTCTTATGCGAAATGGGAAGAGAGATCATCCTACCTCCCTGGGTCATAGGCAAAGTCAAGGAGATAATACTCACAAAATCTTATTCTGAGTCTCAGCACGAGGCAGTGGCTGCCACATCATCGGCAGCATCATGGCAGTTTCACTCTTTCAGGGAAGTCAGGCCTCAGGGGAAAACAGGCAGCCTCAGCTGGGAGCAAACCACAGTGAGCTGGTACTCCCTCACCGAGGCTGGTCAAGCTTGGGCCTCTGCTCACCATGTGAAAAGTCCGAGACACCTGCAGCACTCCACCCCAGGCCTGACCAGCTGATGCCCACTCCAGCCACATCTGCTTCCCATCACCCGACTCGCTCACTCTCAGCTCTGCTTGGCAGATTTACTGCCTCCACCCCTCTGAGAGCCCAGACAGAGCTGGGGGGATTCTAAGAGGCTAAGAGGGGTGGGTGTAATAAGCCAGCTTCTGGCCAGAGCTACCATATTCCCAGGCAGCAGTCATATCTCCAATAAGGAAGCTGAAGGCAGCAGCACTGGGAATTCCTCCCTTCCTGCAGGGAGGTCACAAACCCATCCTTCATCCCAGCGTGCAGGCTGCCAAGGGCCGCTCCCATCTCTCCCACTGGGGGTGAGCACCTGTCCCAGCCTGGCACCTGGCCTGAAGACACCTGTGGGAACAAGTCATAGAACAAAGGGACAGGGAGCCCAGGCTCCATACTCCCCTCTCCATGAGGGGAAATCTGTGGTTGCCCAGGAGCCACATAAGGACAAGCAGACCAAGTGCCAAAAGAGAGTCAAGATGGGCCTGGACCTGGGTTCTTCCAGGGTAACAGGGAGCCATGGATGGTAGGGGACAGACAGTGATGAGATGAAGGGCTGTTAGGAACAGGCTGGCCACAGTGGATACACGACAGAAAGCCACACATTGTGGGGAGGTCTAGATACAGATATGGTGCCCAGTGGCCTTGAGGCAGGTCAGGACTGGCCCCAGGAAGGCCAGAGGCTCTTGGGACTGCAAGGAAATACTCCCAACTCCCCAAGAGTCTTCCGCTCCCTGCCTGCCCTGTCCCCAAGCCAAACCACACTGGTTAGAAGCTTGGCAGGTGGAGAGAGGGAGTGTGGACTCGGGCCACCAGGTTCAGGCACAGGTCCTGGCCTGGAATAACAGGAGACTCACAACTGTCCCAGAAACCCTGGTACCTAATAACATCTGTCCTGCCCTCCCCGACAGGGTCAGACTTCACCCCAGGTTCCAACTCTGCCCCTCCTCAACTGAGTAACTCCCCCCTACCCCCAGCTGAGCAGGTAACCTCTGGCCTAGGGTTACTCCAGCAGCACCATCCTACCATGCTGTGGACCAACTTCCCCTTCTACAACATGTAAAAACGATGCCCCTCCTCCCAGGGCTGACAGAAAGGTTAAAGTTCAAATCATTGGAGTATTCTTTCCCAGCACAGACCACGAACCATGGCTACCTTCCCTGTATCCAGATGCTTCACCTCTCTCTCTCTCTCTCTCTCTCTCTCTCTCTCTCTCTCTTCCTACCCCAGGACCTTTGCACATGCCATTACTCCTTCCTGGAACACTCTTCCCAGCCACTCTCCCCCATGGCTGTTCTGGGCTCAGATGCAACACCCTCCGGAAAGCCCCACCTAGACCCAGATGAGTCTCCACCACCAGATCTCAAACTTCATGAAGGCAGGACAGTGATTGGTTTTACCTCCATTGTGTGTTCTTGCTTGTTTAACAAGTGACGATTGAGCAACAAGGGCATGAGGGGTAAGCACGGGGTGAGCAAGCCCACCTTGAGCAACGCAGGTGCCCAAGAGAGCCCCTGCTTTAGCCCACACAGTATTCTAAGAGGAGGGTCTGAAATCAGAAACTTAAAAGTCCACCACACTCACTTTGCCACTGGGAAACAGTTCCAGAGCTAGAGGCTGCCCTACCATTGCCTGGGACACTGTCCTGCTCCATCAGCTCCAGACCCTTCCAGGTCCCCCATCCTGGAGGAGCCCATTCCCCTCCCCTGGGGCAGCCCCACAACCCACCTGGGAGCCACCCCCTTCTGTCTGGTCACCCTGTCCGCAGGGCAGGGCTGGAGGCTGGAGCAGCCTGGGCCCCAACTGCAAGGCTGAGCCGGGCAGCTGGCAGCAGCGCAGCTCCGAACCAGCTGTTTGGATGACAAACTGCGTTCAAGCTTCATTAGGGTAATCACGGGCTCCCCTCCCGGCAGCGCCGCGGAGCGCGACTGTCAACCTGAACTAATCAAACCCGGCCCCAGGACACCCGCCCGCCTGGCTGACAAGCCGCTAAGCCGCAGAGCCACTTTGCGCTGCGCAGCTCACTCAGAGGAGGCTGCTGGGCTGGGCCCTGGAGACAGTCGGCCTGGGAGACCCGCTGCTTGCTCCCTGGAACCCTGGGAGCCCCTGAGCTGTCAGCGCAGATGGTCCAACTGCCACTTCTTTTGTTACGTCCAGAAATGGAGCTCAGGCACCAAGACCACACGGTGGGAGGGGTTAGGACTGGCTCAAACCCAGGTCTACGGAGCCACAGTCCTTCCCTACTGTCATTTCCTAGAGAAGCACCGAAGGTCGGGATGGCTGACAGCCCCAGCTCTGAGCCCTGCACCCCATTTGCCAAGTGCTGGGGCCAATGCTCAAGCGAGCACTGCTGTTGGGACAGGTCCTCTGTGCTCAGCTAGGTGGCCCTGGGCCACTCCATCCATAAGCAGAACCAGGCCAGAAGTGGCAGGTATAAATGACTCCCTCATTTGACAGCTGGGGAAACCAAGGCTCAGAGAAGGGGATCAGAGGTCAATGGTGGGGCCTTCATTCATTCCTGAATTCACTCATTCATCCACTCATTCAGTGGCTCAGTGGCTGCTCTGTGTCGGGCACTCAGTGCTCACTCACTGCTTGCTGAATGAACAGATGCCTGCAAGGCTGAGAGTATGAATGGATGGATGCCTGATGCAAGGGACTCAGCCGTGAACTCGCAGACGCCACCCTGCCTCCCGGAGTCTGTCTAGTGGGAACAGCTGAGCAACAGATAATTAATTACAAATGACACAGGCAACGAACTAGCTGGATAACAGCCACCAGGAGGGCCGCTGCCTGGTCTGGGAAGGTCCGGGCAGGCTCCCTGAAGGAGGTGGCATGCCAGCTGGGTCCCTCAAAGGGAAGCTGAAGGCAGATGGAGGCACATACCATGTGCAAAGGCCCAAAGGTCAGAGGGAGTTTGTGGCTTTGAGGCCAAAGGTCCATCCATCTGTGTGGCTGGAGGATAGTAACAGGTGTGAAGGCCGAGGTGAGCTGGGTCAGGAGGAGTCCTGGGTCTTCTTCACAAGGGTGACAGGAGCCTCTGGAGGGTTGGAAACAGGAGTGACAGCTCTAGGTGCTGTGGGAAAGGAGGTGGCAGGGTTCAAATCCCAGCCCTGTCAACCTTCTGATCCAGCATCAGCTCAGACAACTAGGACAGGCACTATGCTGGCTCAGAAGGGGACATGGTGCGAATTCACAGATGCAGCCCAGATGGGCAAAGCCAGCCTCCACTGGGCAGCTCAGACAACTAGGACAGGCACTATGCTGGCTCAGAAGGGGACATGGTGTGAATTCACAGATGCCAGGCTGCGGGCAGCAGGTGGGTGGTGATACTGGTAACAGGACAGAGGAGCCTCCCAGGGCTGGGAAGATGCAGGTCTAGATCTGGGCATGGGTGTCTAGAGCCAGGTGCTTTGGATGTGTACGTGTTTCTGTGTTACTAGGCCTCCAAAAAAGGCTAGAGGCCAGACGTGGTGGCGCACGCCTTGAGGGGCAGGTGGGTCTCTCTGAGTTCAAGGCCAGCCTGGTCTACATAGTGAGTTCTGGAGTTCTCGGCCAGCCAGGATGACATTTAAAAGAAATAAAAAGAATGTTAAGAACAAAAGCCTGACTCTATCTCTGTCTGTTTTCACATTTGCTGAATGTGGGCAGTGACAGGGCTTGCCTTCTTATGCAGAGGGTTTAAGAGGACACCATACCCCTAGGCTGTGCACAAGCCTGGCAGCCCAACAGCACCATCAACACAGTCACACAGAAGCACAGAAGCATCTGACTAGGCTGAGGGTGTGGCTCAGTGGTAGAGTCCTTGCCTAGCAAGCACAAAGCCCTAGATCAATCCCCAGCACTGCGTAAAGCAAGCACGGTGGCACACACCTGGAATCCTAGCACTTGAGAGATAAGAAGATCAGGAGTTCAAGGTCATCCTTGGTGACTTAGCTAGTTCTAGACCAGACAGGGACACACCAGACAGACACACCCTGTCTCAAAAAAAGAAACAGAGAAAATATGTGTTTTCTCATACTCTGGCTTTCTTGGAGACTTGGTTTCCAGATCTGTAAGGAGCCAATGGTATCTACCCACCCAGAGGCCATGGGTGCCCAGCAGTCCTCCTGGCTCTAGTCATGAGCCTGAGAAAGTCTCAGAGTGGAACACAGTTCTCAGATGTCCCTCCCAGTTCTGCACAAAGTAAGTCCTGGGACAGAAACTCACTGTCCAAAACCATACATCTGCAAACACCAGGCCAGACCCAGGCCTCTGAATGCCAACCCTGAAGAATGCCATCCTGCTCACCTACTGTGTGCCAGTCCCAGCCTGGGAGGCCATCTACAAGAACAGCAACAACCTGCCATGGTGGCCTCTGCGGGGGCGTTCAGGAGAGGAAGATGGGGTTCACCTCGCTTGGGCAGGGCCTTGGCAGTCCTGAGGAAAGAGGCTATTTGAGGCCCTGAGTCACTCACATGGACAGCTGGAGGCAGGGAGAGGTTCAGCGCCCCCATCTACACCTGAAATCTCCCCTCCCAAGACCTTAGGGCCTCAGGAAGTCAGTCAGTGGGGACACCAGCACTCCCGGTGGCTCACTGTCTGGGGGCCTTTTACTATTATTTTCTTACATATCTCCCATTACAGGGGGTGGGCCTAGGAGGTAGCAGAATCATTAGCTCCATGACAGAGAAGGAAACTGAGGTTCAAGGGGTCTGGTGTCCTACGACTCCCCAGTGAGGAACCAGGAAGTAGCTAGAGGGCTGGGATCCCCCATAGTCATAGGGACAGAGCTCACGTTCCCTGAGGGGAAGCCAATGTGTGCCTTTCTCCCCACCACTTGGGGCCACTTAGTCAGTCAACAAACACCCACCGTGTGGTACAAGCATTTCTGTGACAGGGCTTGGAGCAGTGAACATGGCTTTGAGGAATCCTGACCAGTAACAGGCCCGTCTGTCACACACACAATGATGCCAAGAATCACAAAAGTGACGGCGGCCATGGGCCCAGGGCCTGCTGATGCCAGGTGCTACGCTAAGTGCTTGTTCAGTCCTTCCAGCAACCTTACGGGGCACTGTCTGTTGTCCCCAGGACACATTAAGCCCTAGGCACAAGCAGGTTCTGATCCACACTATGGGCTCCAAGGGCCTGTGGGCAGCAAGTTAAGTCATTACCTTTTCTCAAAGACTCTTCCTCATCATGTCAACAGAGGGACTGACTCTGCAGGGCCTCAGGATGAACCTGGACATAAGGCTCCTTGCCTGTCCCACAGTTCAGGTCACGGCTGCTCTGTGCATTCCCACTCAGCCCCAAAGATCCTGCTCTGTGCTGGCTTCCACAGGCATGTGGAGGAAGGGGGGCAGACAGGAAAGCAGCCCGTCCCACTGTGGACGTTCCCCCCACACCTCCCGTGACTGGCGCCTACTTTTCCATGAACTGTGTATGTCTCTGAGAGGATCTCTGCTATACCCCTCAGCTTTCCTACACAGTTCTGCTCACAGCACAAGACACACATATGTGCTTGCTAGCTTGCTGCTGGTCACCTGTACTGACCCGGGAGTTCCCTGTCACAAATGCCAGCATGCAGAAGGCATGAAATGGTACCTCAGCATCCCTATGAAGTGACTCTGTCTATCGAACCAAGGCTGCCTGGGCTGTGGGAACACAGTGGGGAAGCCATGATCCTGATGCTGAGCAAAGTCAGATGGAAAGATGAGAAAGAAGGGTTCCACGGCAGAGGGAGGGGCCTGGAGAGGACAAGGGCCACGGAACCTCAGGGCAATCAGAGGGAGACGGGGCACAGGACGGGAGAAGGAAAAGACAGCAGGGTTGGGGCTGGAGAGATGGCTCAGGGGTTAAGAACACTGGCTACTCTTGCAGAAGACCCAGGTTTGAATCCCAGCACCCACATGGCGGCTAACAACCATCCGTAACTCCAGTTCCAGGGCATCTGACAGCCTCTTCTGACCTCCTCCGGCACTGCAACACGGGTGCACTCACATACATACAGGCAATGCACTCACACACATAAAATGAAAATAATAAATAAAATGTATTTTTTAAGGCAGCAGGGTCATGGAGGAGGTGATGAGGGCCTTCAAGGCTCTGGCACTGAAGTGGGGGTCCCCAGAATTCAGGCCTTCACCCCACCTTCAGTTCAGATCTAGCCACCTTCCCCAACCAAGGTCAGCCATGGTGGAGAGCTAAGCATTGGGGACCAGTCACCACTGTTCTTCCCTGTCCTATGCTCACCCATGGGCCTGGGAGCTGGCCTGCCACCCATACAGGCTGTAGCCTGTGACCTTGGTCCTGTTTGGCTTCTTTCAGGTGAGTCAATCTGTTGGGCCAAAAAGACAGAGCTGCTTGGGTAAGTGCCCGCTGCGGAGTGACAGGTATGCTACATGTGCTTCAACCAAGACCTGGGGTGGGAGGCAAGAATTAGCTGTGACCAGGGCAGCAGCCAGCCATCCCACGCTGGACCCATCTGGCACAGGTGATTGGTTAAAAAAGAAAACCATACAGACGCCCTTCTCTGCTCTGGGACCTGGCCATCCTTAGCTCCCAGCCCCCTCTGTTGGGGTGACTTCAGTCTTAACCACCAGCTCTACATGTCCCATGAGCCCCCACCCAGCTAAGACCTGCTCTGGGCAGCCCATCTCAAATGGTGTCACCTGCTCCCAAGGAATCTGTTGGGCACTTCCCTCCCCTATTCCTCCACCACATGGATTGTCCAAGCTCCAGCCACAATTTGGACTTTCCCCCTCTCTGCCATGAACAGACCCTCTAAAGATTCCCACCACAAGACCCTGCCAAGCCTGCAGCATCTGAACCTACATACCCACATCTACACTGGCCTTTCTGTCCCCTCACACACAAAACTCAGACTGCTCAAGGCCTTAGCCCCTGCCTGTATCCCAGGACTCTTCCCCCTCCCCGACTTCTATGTTGGGCACTTCAGACCCTAGTTCAAATGCCCCCTCAGAAAGGTCTCCACAGAGAACTCTGGCTAGTAGTAGCTATGTGTCCAGGGCTTGCTGGTGGTCATCACCTATCATGTGGCTATTTCCAGTTGCCTTCCTCCTTGTTCCTATGTTTCTCTGTAAGCCTGGGGGCTGCTGTGTGTGAGCCACCTGGGCCTCAGCCTCGGGGCCTGGGGCACAGAAGGCACTCCAAAACCTGACTGATGGGGGAGTATGTGAACCAGCCGGTCTCCCTGGTACCGTCAGATCTGATCATTCCCAGGCCCCTGGAATCCTCCAGATGCCACAGTCTCAAGATCACAGCCCCTGCACTCTGGCCCTGGCCACTTCTGCAGCCCTGGCATGGGGGTTCCTCTTCCCACTGGTGTGCCTGCAGCCTCCTCCAGGGTCCTGGGCAGACTCCCACTCAACTCCTCCCCCACGGCTCCTCTGACTCAGGCAAGCCCAGTCCTCCCCACCTGTCTTCCCCCCCCAAATCACTCCAGGCCCCTCTTCATCCTGGCATCAGCTTCCACACCCCCTCCTTCCTGTCACTTCTGCCTAGAAGCCCAGAGTCCACAGCCAGGGCTGGCCCTCCTGCATCTCACCTTTCACACTTCCAAGACTCAACTCTAGCTGTTCCATCCACCACACCCAAGTGTTCCTCCTTGATGGATAAACTCCTATTCATCCTTCAAAACCCAACTCAAATTCCACCATTTTTGTAAAGTCCTGCCTGATTCCTCTCCTACATCAGTCAGTTCTCTATTGGCAGTAAGAGAAAGAAGCATAACACAAAATTGCTCCAATAAGAAAAAGACCATGTCAGCTTACGTAACTGAAAACTCCAGGGGTGATTTCAGATGGAGCTAGATCTAGAGACCCAGATAAAGCCCTCTACTGTCTGTCTCAGCTCTGTGTACCCCCTCAGGATAACCTTCTCCCAGGTTCCCTACTCTCAAAGGAGCTGCAGGAGAGGATGGCTGGAGCCTTACCGTCATGCTCCCCAGCTCCAGCACAGCTCAGCGGATCAAAGGCAGAACAGGCCACCCAGTGCGTCTCAGTCCCAGGACCGCCTATAACAAACTCAGGGGGCATGTGCCTATTTCTCAATCAATCACTGAGGCAGGGTGGGTGGGGGGGAGTGGGTCTCATGTTCACCCCAGGGGGTGGGGAGAAGGTATTCAGGAAGAAAGCTGGCTCAGGACCCAGGCCCACATTGCCTTTTTTTCTGTTTTTGAGCATGACCTGGGCTGCATGACCTGCCCAGGCCCAAGTCCATCTCCTTCACAGCTGGGTCCCCAGTGCCCACTCTGTGAAAGTCCTAGGAGGACTGAGACGCCTGACTAAAGGAGGTCGGCTGTGCAGGGGAGGCCTGCCTGTGGGGAGTGTAGCAACGGGTTAACTGGCACCCCTGGCAGGCAGTAGATCTGCATTTTCACGGAGGCCTCAGGGGGACACAAAGCTGACATGGCAACGCGGGGGAGTCAGGAGGGAGGAGCCCAGGGGGCTCTTGGGCATGGCCCAGTCCCAGCATCCCAGCTCCAGGGGCTACTCTGCCAATCCCACAGCTCTGTGAGTTGAAGGGTTGGGGAAATAATTACCGAGGAGGCCGGGAGGGAGGTGGGGAGGCTGGCGAGCGGCTTAATGAAACTGCTAACGCGTTAGTGATTCCTGCCTGCTCAGAAAGGCGGAGACAGACAGCCATGTTGCCAGCTCCTGCGAGGAGGCTGCCAGGCGGGACGGGCTGGGCACACACAGGCGGCAACAATAGGTACCTCTGCACCATCCGTCTTTCAACACGTGACTTTCAAAGGGTGATCTTAATATATTGCAGTCAGGGTGACAGTCTATTTCAGCACATCTTCTATGAAATCAGACTGGGGTCCATTCAGATGAATTAGAAACCAAATGGCTACAATTCAGGTTAAACAGGAACCAGACAGCTAAGGGCTGGGGTGAACAGGAAGTCTGGTGCCATTTTCCAGATAAGAAGGTAGGACCCCTGAAGTGGCCATTCACAGGGGTCCAGAAAGGTTCCAGAAAGTATCCAGCCCTCTAAGCCCTTCTCACCACCCCCACATCTTTGCTTGCTCATAAGAGCTCTGGGGGCAGGAGGCAGGTAGACAACACAGCCCAATGAAAGATGCCCTCAAAGTCAAATAGCAAGGCCACCCCCAGGCAAGGGCTCCACCCAGGGCTCAGACCCTGGTCCAGTGCCTTCTTCCCATGAGATGGGTATTTTCTGGCCAATGTGATCTACAGTATGGTTTTCAGTTTATAACATCTCAGGGCTCCAGATGAAAAAAGAGGCACAGAGAGGTTAAGTGATACGCCCAAGGCCACACAGCTGGCTATGGAGCTACCAGCCACAAAACAGATCTTCAGAATATGGACTTTCACCCAACATTCCACAGGGTGCAAAGGTGTTGAGTATCCCCTGGCTGGCTGATGGAAAGATCTGGAGGTTCAGAGAAGCCAGGCCTACCTCTCCAGGGTACTGTAATAGCCAAGGTTGCCAGGAGCCACAACTGAGTTGGGGCATCAGCATGGGGCCAGCAATGATCACAAAACCTTTCTCTGCTCTGTCCTGTGTTAGTATGTGACCCCCATTGTGGAACCAGGAAACAACGGCCCTGAGGCTTGGAGGAACAAAGCCACATGCCTTAGATAGTGACCCTCAGAAGCCAAGTGAGGAGGTATATGCCTAGAACCCCAGCACTTGGGAGGTGGAGGCAGGAGGATCAGGAAGGAGCTCAAAGCTGCCTGCTGCCATATATTGAGTATGAGGCCAGTCTGGGCTACAAGAGGCTCTGTCTCAAACAAACAAACAAACAAACAACAACAAAAAAAAAACCTGCAAGTGACCCTCAGCTAGTGGAAGGCCCATCCACCCTCCCAGAATTCCTGACCACGTTTCCCTGCATTGTGGGGCAGGCACCTGACCAGCCTGGTGCACATGGAATCAAGGAGGTACAGACTAAAGGCCAGTAATTCCAGGTGTCAAGTCTGAGGGGTCCCCTCCCCTATCCCAGGAGTCACAGCTGGAAGCCACCAGGCCTGGGGCAGGGTCTCCAACTCTGTACACTCAGCAAAGCTCCCCAGTTCTCATCCTAACAGACATCTGGGCCTGGAAGCCCAGTAGGCCAGGAACTCAGTGACTAGCTGGTACACCCCCTATACAGGGGTCTGGTATGAACAAGGTCTGTGTGGAAAAGCACCACTTCTGTCTTGCTGGTACCCTGCTAGAACTTTTCAAATAGCTCTCTACCTAAAGAGGCTCCTTTGGAGGGGTCCAGCAGTGCATGAGGCCTGGTCCACTTGTTCCTGGGTCTATTTCTCCAGAGGAGCATCAAAGGGTAAGGCCACCTCTGTGGGGACAAGACCCCAGGGCAGGAGCTTGTTCTGAATGAATGAATGAATGAATGAATGAATGAATGATGGGCAGCCAGTGCCATCACATCTGCTACTGCAATCATGCCCCAGGATAGTCTGCTTACTGAGTAGGCTGTTTCTGTCCACTGAAAGGACCTCTGACTACAAACTAACCCTGGTCCTTAGCCATTGTCAAACTAGGAAACTGAGGCTTGGAGGGCCCTGGACTTCATGGGATGGGACAGTACCAGGACTGGAACCCACACAGTCTGGACTTCAGGCTCGGCTCTGTTCTCATTTTCTAAAATACCCCTACATGATATTTTAGAACCCCCCCCACACACACACACACAAACACTCCACCCTCCAAGCCTGCCACACCCCAGGGGAACAGCCACACTCAGGCCTCGGACAAGGACCCTCAAGTGCACAGCAGTGAAGGCCTAGCCCAAGGTCAGAGTCATCAGGACACACAAGGTCTCAAACTCAGATGGCTCCTCCAATCCCTCATCATCTCTTCCACACGCCAAGCCTCCTCCTTCCCCATCATCAATGCAATAAAGAAGGGAAGGGGGAGGGGAGAGGAAAACGGAGGGGAAAGGAGGGGAGGGGAGCCCCCCACAGCCCGCAGCGGGCTCCCTTCTGGTCAGGGGAAAAGCCTCTAATGAAGGCCCTGAGATGCCGCTGAGCTGGCGGTGTCAGCCTGGGAGCCCTGCGGAGCTGTGGGCCGCGCATCTCTGCCCCCAATTAGCACACAGGTCCTCCATCAAAGCGCACGCCTGCTGCCAGAGGCAGAGGCCACAGGGACGGCCCTTCCAGCAGTGGGAGGAGGCCAAGGCTCTCTGGCAGGCCCTGGCCTCTGGCCCTTGCCTTTGGAGGGGTGGGGGGAACCTAGCCCCCACCTCTCACCCTTTCCAATCAGCCAGCTCAGGGCAGACGCCATCACCCCGGGGGACGCGCTAATGAAGATGGCCGACATTAATCTCTTTCCTCTCCCGACAGGTCAATTTATAGTTCCATGGGGAGCCCTGGCGCTCAGCCAGAGGGCCTGACATAACTCTCTCGGCTCCAGAGGAGAACATCAGGGGTGGGCATGATGGGCAGAGGGGGCTGGGGACCCCTGGGACAAGTCTTCAGTCTGAGCACCCATCATGACCACCCCAGCAGATGCAGGTGGCAGAGAACCTGCAGGGCCCCCACCCCCCCTACCTCAAGGGCTGAGGGTGACTGGCAGCCAAATCGGTCCCAGCTCCTCAGCTCAGGGCACCCTCCCCAGCAGGACCCCCCCCGCCCCAAGAGGCAAGAAGAGACTGGGTTTCTGCACCTCATGGATCCCTCTAGGAGGTTTCTCTGATTCTGTCAGACTCAAGTGCATTCCTCAAAGACCACGATGGCCACAGGAGCCTGGCCCTGGCTGGACCCTGGAGACCTATCAACCTGCTCCCCTGGAGTTCCCAGGCTACTGTGGAAGGCAGACCTTAGAAGCATCTTATCATGCTCAGCGCCCTAAAGGAAGGAGTTGCCAAGAGCTAGGGGTGCCTTTGGTAGAGAACATTTGCTCCACCTGCCTGATGGAAGAGGCATCCTGGAAGGAGGGGGGCACACAGCTGGGTGCTGAGGTTGAGCTGGGGCGGGAGAGGTGGGGAGGAGCCACCCTCAGGGAAGACCCAAGAGCAGAGGACAAGTGGTTCTCTGGGTGTCTGGCTGGAGGTGGGCAGGAGAGGCTGAGGAGACTCTCGGGAGTTTGGCCTAGTTTAGATTTGTGGACAGCTAAGTTCAGTTCACCAGCTCACAGCTTCATTTAAAAAGACAGCTTTGGTAATGCTGTCCTGGGCTGACAGTCAGGGCAGGAGAACAGCAGCAGATATGTCTGGGTCACTGGGAAAAGGAGGGACTGACGTCTCTGGGGCAGAACAAAACTCCATAGTGGACTGGATGGACAGGCTGGTACCAGGGTCTCCGGCAGGCTACAGGCCTGAGGTCTCCAATCTGGATTCTCAGTGGGAGAAAGGTTACAGGCCTCAACTAGGTAAGGAATTGGGCCTGTGAAGCTCCCAGCAGACCCCAAAACCAAGCCTGGGATTGGGGGAGACTAGGACCTTTTAAACATTGGCCCCGGGTCCAACACTATGTATGGGCCTTCTGAGCTTGGTCATTTCCCAGGCAGGGATGAGCCAGAGACAAGGATTCTGTGGAAGGGCAAGTGTGAGCCCAGGCTCCTCCACCCCCAATGCTGGTCAGGGCTGTCCTGCTGGAAACAAATGGCCAGACTGCCCCCGCCCCAAGTTCCTGGGCCCAGCACTGGCCCTGCACTTACTTGCGCTATGTGACCTGGCCAACGGATGCCCCTTTCTCCAAGGCCCAGGCCCCTCCCCACCTCCTCCCCCTCCTGCAGAGGAGACCTACCAGGTCCCGCTGCTACCCTGGGAGCATGCCCACCTAAGCTGAAGAGCCAGGCCTCAGCTGTATTCTAATCAGAAAGAACCACTGACCCCAAAGCACACTGTCATGGAGAGAAAGAAAGAGGCCTAAATCAGAACCCAGGAGCTTACAGTAGCTGCATTATGGTGGTGGGACAATGGATGATTTTTTTTTCTTTTTTCCGACAATGAAATACTCATGCGCTCACTCTGGTGCCATATGTGCCCTGGAGGGGAATGCTCTGGCTTTAGCGTCAAGCAACCGTGAGGTCAAATCCTGGCTCTGCCACTGGAAACCCAGTGCCAGTCATCTGCCCTTTTGGCCTCCGTCTTCTCATCTGTACAATGGGGACAAACGCCCCTCGCTCCAGCCGATCGGGTCGCTGCAGGCACACAGTAGGCACGGCAGTAAGTGCCAGCCTCGGAGCAGCACACCCCCGCGCTGTCGCCACCTGTCCAGCCTCCAGGGGGAACTCCGGACGCCCCCACGCGCCAGACGCCGGCGCCGCGCGGGCGCCCGGTCCCCCTCCAGCCTCCCCTCCGCGCCCGCGCTGCCCTCTTACCCTGGCGGCCGGAGGGCCGGCATCGGTCCCGCAGGAGAGCCCGGGCAGCGGGGCCGGG
>NW_008348199.1:3536333-3541051 GCF_000622305.1 Nannospalax galili | reverse complement strand
CCCACCTTCCACTCGCCCGCTCCACCCCGGTGCCCCCATCACCAGCGCCACCGGAGATCAGAAACTCTTGGCCCACGCACTCAGTCCAGCCTGAAGCCATGCTTGGTTTGACACCATAGTATTTTTTTTTAATTAGAATTAATTCCCGTCATTTAAAAATGGGAGGCTTTTCGCATAAAAATGCACATGTCCACGCAGTTTAGAAAAGAAGAGACTGGGGCAGAAGCCTCCTCCTCCCGCAGTGTCGCTTGGCAGAGATCTGAGCAGAGAACACTGGCCTACAGCTGGCCTCAGTCCCCACCAGGCCCACCTGCCGGCCCCTGAGCCACAGGAGTGCTGATTCCTCACCAGCCTGCAAATCCCCCTGGAGTCCTCGCAGACCCCTCTCTGTAGGATGCCCGCCCCGCTTAAGGCTTTCTGGGAAGACTCCGCACTGCCAACACCCCCTCCTCGTGCCCACAGCCCCCCAGGAGGTGGCGGCGCCCACCCCGCCTGCCTGCTTCCTTGTAAACTGGCACCACTGCCTCTGCGGCTGCCTGTCACCACAGGGCTGCTGCTCTCTGGCTGGATTCTACCTCCATCCTGGCTCCAGGCCTGGCCCACAGTAGGCACTCAGTAAGTGTTGGCTGAGCAGCAACAGAAGAATGGCCGGGATTGGGATTCCAGGAGGCTGCCTGGGCCGTGGTGGGCCCAGGGCACCGGTCCCTGCAGCTGATGTTCATTTTAAAAGCCCCAAATGTTCATTCGGGGCGGCTCTCGCCAACCAAGAAAGCTAATGATTTCCACGCTTCATTTTTTTTCTCCACCTTAATTCCACTGCCAAGGCTCCTGGGCCTCTGTTGCTGATGCCCTCAGACTGGCATGCAGCCTCCCCCAGAAAGTACCACGCACCTGGGGAGCGTCCAGGGGAACAGGGAAGGCCCAGCTGTGCTTTGCTAAGTCTGTGTGAAGTCACTTCCAGGCCATAGTCTAAGAGCAGCAGTAGCTGGTACCTCTGGAGGAAAACTAGCCCAGACACACACACACACACACAAACCACACACACCACACACACACACACACACACCAGCACTGCCAGATGTCTTGGGTTCCCTTATTCTGCCACTTTTTTCTGCACTGAGGACAAGCAGGGTGCCAAGTGCCAAGCAAGAGCTGCCCCTTTCCAGCCACCAGAGACAAGGCAGGTTTTCTAAAAATCTGTCACAAATTCAGCCACCACAAGGATGTTCGTTGCAGAGATAAAAGACGGTGAGAGAGGGTAACCGTAAGGCGTCAAGGCTTGTAAAGCACTGAGCCAGAAGCCTGTATGGGTGCACCCCCCCCAGTGCCCTGCCCCAAAGGGACGTACGACCCCCCCCCAAGGGTTCCATCTAAAGCAAAATCCAGGAGGTAGAGATCGTCAGTAATGGAGGACAGGTGGGCACCTGTACCCCAGAACTGGCTCCAAGCAGGTCTCCCTCCTGGAGTCATGTACAACCTAGGCAAATGCCCAAAACCTTATTCCCACCTCCTCAACTACCCCCTGGACAGAGTGGCTCTAGAGGTGCCCTCCTCTATGCAAGCACCAAAAAGGGGACCTGGCTCAGCAGTCAGCGAATCAGACACATGTCACCAAACCCCTCCTTGGGCCTCAATGTGCCCATTGCTTAGGGAACAACCCCAATGAGGGGAAAGGGGCCTCTGTGGGCTTCAGGGGATTCAAACAAGTCAGTAGACTGGCGGGGAGAAAGAGAAGCAGAAGGTTAAATGCTCAAGCTCAGAGTGAGGCCACCCTGGATTTGAACCCTGATTTCTCAACCTCCCAGTTACGACTGACTGTTTAGGGCCTCAGTTTTACTGTGTAAAGTGGGACGACGCATGTAGAGCCTTCAGTACAACTGGGCCCTTTTAAGACTCAAGACTTGTGAGACAGGACAGGTGACAGTTAAAAGCATGGGCCAGGACGGTTCCTAGCCAGCTCCACTGGACTAGCCTGTGTGGCCTTGGGCAAGTTACTAACCCTCACAGGGCTTCAGTGACCCTGTTTGTAAAATGAGGCTGTTGATGACAGTTCCCACTTTACCACGTAGTACAAGAGATTAAATTCGGGTAACTCGGTTGGCACCGGACACCAGTACCACCCAGGCAGCATGCTTCAGTCCTAAGTTCAAGGAGACTTTTCACTACCTCCAGGAGACTTTGAGAACTCACTGTGAGATCAGAATACAATCAGACAGACCTATGCTCACCTTCTACCTGCTAGCTGTGGCTGTGTATTGGCGTCCTCTGAGCAGACCTGTTTCTTCAACTGATAAATGGGGGCATAGCAGCACCTACAGCAGTTGTCTCTTCCAGCTCTGCCCAGATCTCACCCTCTCAGTGTGTCCATTTCAACACAGACAGCTCCACTGGGACCTTGGCTCTAACTTTGACGGTGGCCAAAATGGGCAGCCCCTTGCCTTAGAACAGGGCTGGATGCACAGTAAAGTCCAGGAGGTTGGCCTGGTCTGCAATGGAGGAGAGGCAAGCCCATGAACCCCAGAGCTGGCTGCAGACAGGTCTCCCTTGTCCTATCACCTGGACACGCCTTCTGCGTACATCCAGAACACAAGACTTGGTAGTAGGGATTAGCTGGTCGCTGGGAGACCAGCTGGGTCCCTGAGGGCTCAGGATTGTTCTGGAGACATGGGAAAAGGTCTCATTTGGAGAGAGGTAAGCACAAACCCCATAGAGGCCTCTCCTGACCCTTGAAGCATCAGTGTTCCCAATTCTCTAGTTTTACTATCTGTGTAGTAACAATTATTATTTACAATCATTTTTATTTACCTGTGGATTATCTGCCTTTGTCCTCCTTCCCCCAAGCAGGAGTACAAGGCTTTGGGCCTCCCTCCCTCCCTTCCTCCTTTCCTCCGTCCTCCCCTCTTCCCTTCTCTCTCCCTCCTTCCCTCCGTCCTCCTTCCTCCCTCCCTCCCTCTTTCTTTCTTTCTCTCTCTCTCTTTCTTTCTTTCTTTCTTTCTTTCTTTCTTTCTTCTTCTTTAATGCCTGTTTATTTGTGGCCTTCATGGGCACTTACATGGTGCACATACATACACTTAGGCACACACACATACACAAAAAGTGAAAATAACTATATTTTTTTTAAAAAAAGAATCCTCAGATGGCAGAATTAAGCCAGTGGGATGGGATGATGGAGCCCCACTGCATATGTGCAGCGAACCTCATGTATCCCAGGCTGGTCTGGAACTTGTGCTATAGCCAAGGATAGACTTGAATTCCTAATCCTTCTGCCTCTACCTCCCAAGTGCTGGGATTCGGTCTAGCTTAACTCCTGCTCCACTCACTGTACCCCCAGCATGTAGAACAGTGCCAAGCACACAGTATTTGCATGGAATAAGACTCCTATAATGGGGGCTGGAGAGATGGCTCCGGGGTTAAGAGTACTTGCTGCTCTTGTGGAGGATCGGTGTTCAGTCTCCAGCACCCACATCAGGCAGCTCACAACTGCCTGGAACTCCAGTTTCAAGGGATCTGATGCCCTCTTTTGGCCTTCACGAGCACGTGCACTTACATGGTGCATATACATATGCTTAGGCACACACGCATACAGAAAAAATGAAAATAAATATATATATTTTAAAAATGAACCCCCAGTTGATGGAATTAGCCCTGTCGGACGGAATGATGGAGCCCCACTGCCAGTGCGCAGCTTCCCCTTCCTGGGCAAAAGCCCAGCTGGGTTGTTAACCCCCCACAGTAGCAGGGCTGAGGAGCACATCAGGGGACTTGCTGCACCTTCCCGTCTCCAAGTGTCTCCTCTGTGCAGCAGGACTTGGGCAATTTTCTGGCTCACAGCTCAATCGCATAATTTCCTAGTGACACAGACAGGCCCCCGCAGGTCTGGGGAGCCCCTGTTTCCAGAGAAACATCCTGGGACTCCCACTCTGGAGCTCACCCACCCCTGAACTGGAGGGGCTTCTCAGCTAAGCCCCAGGATGTCATGTGGGGGCTGCACTCCCGCCCCTCTCGGGCACATGGCACTCCCCCGTTACAGTTTACAAAGTGCGTTCACAGACATTATCACGTCGGCTCCTAAACGCCCCCTAAAAACCACAATAAATCTCCCGCTCTGGCTCCAGAGCCCACCGGCTGCTGCGTGATCAGTGAGCAGAGAGGCCTCAGGGCCCAGAGCCTGCCAAAGCCGCCTCGGCGCCAGCAGGGGCAGAGGGGGATCCACGTGGGCGGGTGGCAGGTGGTGGTGGCAGGCCCAGCTGGGGCGCTGCGGGAGAGAGGAGCAAGCCCGAGGCCCCATCCTACAAAAGCAGAAAAACGCTGTCTCAATCCAGAAGCTCTCTTGGGAGAGGGGCCAGCAGCGAGAGGGCCTTGAGGAGGAGAGAGGCTGGTGGGCTGTGGGGCCAGGAAAGACTGCAAGGAGACCCGGAAGGCTAATTAGCACTTGGGAGCATCACTGACTGGGGAAACGTAGCAAGCCCATAAGAATGGTTCTCTCGGGGGCCTCAGCTGGCTCCTCTCTCTTTGTCCTTTCTTTCAGCCCTCAGGTAGCTGTCCCTGGCCTGTGCGGCCCTGTGGCTGGCTGTAGGTCCTCTCAGCAGGTCTCTCCTGAGATCCGAGCCCCTCCAATACTGTTCTCTGCCTGGAGTGTTCCTGCTGCCTCCGTGAACTCCCAGCCTCCCTTGAAGGGCAATCCAGAGCTCTCTTACATGTAGACCCTGCCCAGAGAT
>NW_008348199.1:3518142-3536274 GCF_000622305.1 Nannospalax galili | reverse complement strand
CCACTACCACCTGCATCCCCCCAGCTGCACCTGGGTCCTCTCTTCTTGAATTGCTCTCTTTCCCATTTTGTTCCTTGTGCTCCTAAGGGCAGAGGTAGTGTGGTCCTGCAGTGTGGTGGGCCAGATACACACGTAAGAGAGAGAGAGAGAGAGAGAGAGAGAGAGAGAGAACCTGATGGTGGGCCACAGAATCGCAGCCACGATGTAAAGAGGACGCTCTCAGCCCAGAGAGTTGTAGGACTTGATGACAGCCCATGTGACAGAGGCAGCAAGCACTGCTCCCAGCTCTGGGTAACCACAGAGAAAGAATCTCCCAAATGCCTGATTCAAGTCAGCCAGCGCTGGGGTCGGGTTTTGTTTTTTTACATTTCCCTTGGTTCTCAAAGTTATAGAAGCTCAGCTTACAAACTGTGGAAAGTTCAGGGAAGTTTAAACAAGCAGGGAGAGGGAGGGCCTGGCCAACGGGGGTGGGGGGGTGCGGTGGGGTGCCTTGGCAGGCTTCCTTCCCTGGCCTCTCCTCTTGCCACCTCCCAGGAGGCCTTGGGCTTAACCTCTGGGCTCCTGGGCTGTGGAGGCAGCTGATCTAACAGAGGGATGGCTGTGGGGGTCGTGTGAGGCATGAGCAGGTGGTGGCTTCTCTGTGGCCACCCCTGAAAGGGGGCAGTTTTCCCTTCCCTCACAGCCTGTGAGGACTGGTACACTGCTGGTCCTGAGGAATCTGAGGGAGAAACAGCAGCGCTGGTAAGGCACTGGGACCCAGAAATACACAAAACTCCTAAAATCAGTAGTAAAAGGGCAAACAGCCTCCTTTCCTAATGGGCAGAGCATTTGTATAGCTATTTCTCCAAAGAAAATATACACATGGGGGCTGGGTATGGTACCTCTGGTGGTAGAGGGTTTGCCCAGGATATACAAAGCCCTGGTTTAGTTCCTTAGCACTGTGATGCATATGTGTGATCTGAGCACTCAGGAGATGGAGGCAGGTGGGTCAAAAGTTCAAAGTCACAGCAGGATGGCCCGTCCTGCAAAGGTAAAGGCCACCAAGCCTGACAACTTGAATTCCATCCCCTAGATCCACATGGTAGGAGAGAACCAACTCCTGACCTCCACACGTGTGCTGTGGCACATGAGTGCCCACACACATAGACACAGAAATAAATAAATATCATGATTTTTTAAAATTCAAGGTTATCCTTAGCTACATAGCAAGTTGGAAGTCAGTCTGGGCTACATAAGAAGATACACAAATAGCCAATAAACAGAAGAGATGCCAAACATCCTTAATGATTGGTCAAAAACACAAAGAAACATCATTTCATACCCACTGGGATGGCTGTCATCAAAAAGATGGGAAGTAACAAGGCCCGGTGGGCATTCAGAGACACTGGAATGCCCATGCCTTCTTGGTGGGAATGAAAATTGGTACAGTCTTTGAGGAGAACAGTCTATCCACTAACCAAAAAATTAAATGATTCACTATATCATCTAACAACCCCACTCCTGGTCATATACATCCAAAAGAAATCAAAGTATAGCCAGGCATGGTAACATACACCTGTAATCCCAGCACTCAGTACAGGTGGATCATGAGTCTGAAGCCAGCCGGGGTTACACAGTGAGATCCAATGGAGAAATGGCTCAGTGGGTAAAATGCTTCCTGCAGAGGGCCCCGAGTTCATAAGAGGCTGGGCACAGTGTCACACACCTGTCCCCCAGCAATGTGGGAGTTGAGACAAGTTGATCCTGGGAGCTTGACAAAGCAGGTTCAAAGTGCACCCCAGGTTCAGTGAGAGACCTTGTCTCAAAAATAGAAGTGACTCAGGGGTTAAAGCTCTTGCCTCCTGAGCAAGAGTTCGAGTCCTTAGAACCTGTGCACCGCCCATGCCAACTGCACATTCACAACTGCCAGCACTCCTCTGGAGAGACGCAAAGCGGAGACAAGAGAGTCCTGGAAGCTACAGGCCAACTGGCCTGGTCTATACAGTGGTGAACAAGAGATCCTGTCTCAAATAAGATGGAAGGGGAGGACCAACATCCCAGGTTGTCTTGACCACCACATGATTAGAGACCTGGTCTCTGAAGGGATGTGAATGGCACCTGAGCTTGTCTGTACAAGTGAGCACACACACACACACACACACACACACACACAATCAAAAAGCAAGGGAGAGAAAGGGGGTAAAGGTTATATGAGAACATATGTCCACACAAAAGCTTGTGTAAGAATGTTTGTACTAGCATTATTAATGTTAGCAAAAAGATGGAAACAACCCACTCATTGGTGGTCAGTCCACTCACTGGACTACTATTCGGCTATGAAAAAGTATGAAGTGCCAATGCCTGCTACTTACCTGGATGAAAGGAAAACAGAATTGCTACATCAAAGAAGGCAGACACAAAAAGTCACAGACTGTCTGCTTCTATTTATATGAAATATTCAAAACTGGCTAACCCATAGAGACAGAAAGTAAAATAGTGGTGGCCAGGAGCTATTGGGGGAGGGGGGGAGTAGGAGAGACTGTTAACAGGTACAAGGTTTAACAGATTCTATCAATAGAGGTAATGGTTGCACAATTCTGGGAATATGTTAAAAGCCACTGAATTGTATACTTCAGAGGAATGGAGCTGGGTGTGTTGGTACAGGGGATTTAGAGTTTGAGACTAGCCTGGGATACAGGGATCACAACACATTGCATATATGTATAAAATTGTTAAAGGAAATGGCATTAAATTAAACTAAATGTCTCTTCAGCAATATGATTGAATAATATAGTTATTAATAAAAAGAAAAATCTAGGAAAAAGTAAATATTAGAGTATATAAATTATATTTCAACGAACGTTTAAAAAGTAGGGTCCCCACACTTCAGTCTTACCCTGGCAGGCACTCAGGAGCCAGCTCTGGCCAGTCTCAGCCACTGCCCCTTTAAGCCACCATCCTAGGACAATGGAACACATGCAGTGGTCCCCTTGATATGGGAGCCTTAATATGCTTCCTCCAGTGGATCTGGCACACCCCTGCCTCAGTCCTGTTGCTCCTGGTCCTCAAAGAGGCTTTGTCTGACCCTGTGCCCCTGGCTGAGTCTCTTCCCATTTCCACACAACATAGCATGTGTGTTCAATAAACCTTGACCAAATGCATAAAGCAAAGCCACGCATCCCAGGGAGAGGCTGCCGCTCACAGTGAGTGAACCTCTGCCTCAAGAGCTGGGACCCCGTGAAGACGAAGGAGGCTCCTAAGGAACCCCCTGTGGCTGCTCTACAGTGTGAGGCTGGGGAGATAAGCTCAGGAGAAGCCATCAGCCCTGGCTCTGGCCTCAAGGGCCAGTCCAGCCTTGAGCAGAGGCTGCACAGGTGGAAGGGAGGGGCAGACTGGGGAGGAACAGCACCCAGCACCAGTGTGAGGGAGAAGGAGGCCAGGATGGCACCAGCTGAGGATGGGGACATTTTCTGAGAGGCTGTAGAGGGAGCCCATCTTGGGACGGTAGAACTCCAACAAGCAGCTCCCACTTAGCAGGTCCGTCCACCGGCCCCTGTGGTATTTCCTACCCTCATTCCCCTCGGCACCCCATCACAGGAAGTCAGGTCTCATCTCCCACCTAGCCAAGGCCAAGACCGCCTCACTGACACCCGCCCCCTCCTCAAACACTGCCTCTCCTCATGTATGCTTCTAGGTACAAATCAGCACAAAGTGGGTTTTTCTGCAGCTCAGAAACTTTCCGTTAAGACACACGGCCCTCAGAACAGAGGCCGGACAGTCTAGCGGGGCGCACGAGACCCTCCTTGGCTGCCTGAAGCTGCTTTTGCAGTCTGCCGTCACTCGCACACAAGCCACTCCCCATGTGCCCCACACCTTCACGTTCTATGTATGCCACATACACTTTTTTCCCCTCCGACTGCCTATGCCCAGCACCCCTCCCCGCTCAGCCAGCAGCATTGAGCCTCACCTTCGCCCATGTTTTCTGGAACCCAAACCAGAAGGCATAAGCTGAACGAAGGTTGTGTGATAGTGACAGACTTTTAAAAATATTTTATTTATTATTTTTATTTTATGTGTATGAGTGTATTGCCTGGAGGAACAGCACCCAGCACCAGTGTGAGGGAGAAGGAGGCCAGGATGGCACCAGCTGAGGATGGGGACATTTTCTGAGAGGCTGTAGAGGGAGCCCATCTTGGGACGGTAGAACTCCAACAAGCAGCTCCCACTTAGCAGGTCCGTCCACCGGCCCCTGTGGTATTTCCTACCCTCATTCCCCTCGGCACCCCATCACAGGAAGTCAGGTCTCATCTCCCACCTAGCCAAGGCCAAGACCGCCTCACTGACACCCGCCCCCTCCTCAAACACTGCCTCTCCTCATGTATGCTTCTAGGTACAAATTAGCAC
This sequence comes from Nannospalax galili, assembly GCF_000622305.1. Classification (NCBI taxonomy): domain Eukaryota; kingdom Metazoa; phylum Chordata; class Mammalia; order Rodentia; family Spalacidae; genus Nannospalax; species Nannospalax galili. The sequence continues at coordinate 3,531,891 of NW_008348199.1, read as the reverse complement.
AAAGTGGGTTTTTCTGCAGCTCAGAAACTTTCCGTTAAGACACATGGCCCTCAGAACAGAGGCCGGACAGTCTAGCGGGGCGCACGAGACCCTCCTTGGCTGCCTGAAGCTGCTTTTGCAGTCTGCCGTCACTCGCACACAAGCCACTCCCCATGTGCCCCACACCTTCACGTTCTATGTATGCCACATACACTTTTTTCCCTCCGACTGCCTATGCCCAGTACCCCTCCCCGCTCGGCCAGCAGCATTGAGCCTCACCTTCGCCCATCTTTTCTGGAACCCAAACCAGAAGGCATAAACTGAACGAAAGTTGTGTGATAGTGACAGACTTTTAAAAATATTTTATTTATTATTTTTATTTTATGTGTATGAATGTATTGCCTGCATGTGTGTAAGTGCACCCGTGTCATGCTGTGCCCTCGGAGGTCAGGAGGGGGCACTGGATTCCCCTAGAACTGGAGCTACGGACAGTTGTTAGCTGCCATGTGGGTGCTGGGAAGCAAACCCAGGTCCTCTGCAAGAGCAGCCAGTGCTCTTAACCACTGAGCCATCTCTCCAGCCCCATACTTTAAAACAATTAATTAAAAAAATTATTTGAGACAAGATGTCATGTAGCCCAGACTGACCTCAAACTTGCTATGTAGCCAAAGATGACCTTGAACCCCTGATCCTTCTGCCTCCACCTCCCGAGTGCTGGGATTACAGATGTATGCCACCATGTGTTGTTTAACTGATGCTAGAAATGGAACCCAGGGCTTAGCTCATACTGGGCAAACACTCTACCAACTGAGTTATAGTCCTAGCCCTAGGGACATAATTTAATGACATAGAAGTAACAGTCAAATCACATATAGTCACAAATTTGTGACCACCTTAAACATGACAAAATTTCAAGAACATCCATTGATCCCTAGTTCTGTCTGCCCCATGGAGAAGTGACTTCAGACCCAGACCCAACGAAGGGTCTAGGAGAGCAAGGACCCAGTCTGTGGCGTTCATAGATGCAGTCCTTATGCCGTGCCTGGGACAGCGTACCTGGAGCTGAATGCTGAGGTGGAGCAGGATGGGTGGGAGGAGGGATGGTGAGTGGAGGAAAAGGAAGCAGGGAGGGAGGGAGGGAGGGAGGGAGGGAAGGCCTTGAGGAGGGAGGAACTGACTGGTACAGGTGTACAGGTGTATTGGTAGGTGGGAAGGAGGAGAGCGTGCATCTTAGTCCACTGGCCACACTAAGCCCAGTCCCCATCCAGGCTGCACAGAGGATTCCCAGGATGGGACCCAGGGGCTGCTGAGGTACAGCAAACAGCAGCTCTAATCCATGGGCTGCCCTCCTCTTAGCATGGGCTGTGGTGGGCACAACCACCTCTTCCTCTCTGCTGAGGAATGTCCCAGCTCCTCGGCAGGTCTCTCGCCTCCCTTAGGGCCCAGCCAGCCTTAAGAGTCCAGCTGAGTCTCTCGGCCTGGCTATCCTTCCCAGCAAATTGACCAGGACTCTGAAGTCATCCCCAGCACCCACACTGATGCCCTCTCTGCTCCCCGCACACTGGAATCATTCAGCAGACCCTGTTAGATTATCTTCGCCAACCGCCTGGGCTCTGCCTTGCCCCTCCCCCAACCCATTCTACCCCAGCACTCAGTGGATCCTTTGGAATGGTATGTCCAGGGGCCTCACCATCTGGCCCCACTCCCTCCCAGAGTTTATCTGTTACCACCTGGCTCCTGTCCTTCCTCCAGCTGCTCTTGCCCTTTAGTGCCTCCACCTGACTTTAACCTCTGCTTGGACTGACTCTTCCCTCCAAGCCATCTTTGCTCGGAGGGCACTTTCTCAATCAGACCTCCCTGGACACCTATTTATAAATGAGAAACAAAGTATCCGCCCTCTCCCTCTCTGCTTTATTTTTCTCTCTAGGACTTAACACTCTTGATAACAACATATGTTGCTTTCTTGTGGTGTATTTTTTTTTGGTCTGCCTCCCTTAGCGTGTTCGTGAGGAGCAGTTTGTCATCATCCATCCACTGCTATGACCCCAGGACTGAACATGGGGCCTGCAGGACACGGATGAGGCAGCAGTATAAAATGAATGACTGATCCTTCCCAAGTCCAGGCTTGGTCCTAGGCTGGCCTGCCCTGGACCACAAGTGAACTCAGCCTACCCCATGGCCACCTGGGTCCTTGTTCCTTCCTGGCCTCTGCCCCTGGGGAACTCCCCCCACCCCAAGGGCCACCCGCCCTCTGTCAGACACTGCTAGATGACACAACCACAGGTGTTCTTTAGGACTAAGCCAAGTTCAGTGGCAGATGATTCAGCCCAGAGCCATCCCAGAAGCACCTTCTCAAGCTGGCCGGGTGCAGGCTTCTGGGAACACGCCTACAGCCCCACAAGGCATCCCTCCTCCTCGCCGCCTCCCACCCCTTCACTCCTTTTCCTCCAGCCTCAAATCCAGAGCTGGTGGGAAGGATGGCAGGGCAGCAAATGAATGAGGGACAAACCACCACAAGGCATCCCTCCTCCTCGCCGCCTCCCACCCCTTCACTCCTTTTCCTCCAGCCTCAAATCCAGAGCTGGTGGGAAGGATGGCAGGGCAGCAAATGAATGAGGGACAAACCAGAGAGCATGGGCTGCCCCCATCCCCAGGAACCCCTGCTGGCGCTGCCAGACAACAGTGCCTGCTCCTGCCACCAACTCACTGTGCGGGATCTGATGCCCTCTCTGCTCCCCGCACACTGGAATCATTCAGCAGACCCTGTTAGATTATCTTCGCCAACCGCCTGGGCTCTGCCTTGCCCCTCCCCCAACCCATTCTACCCCAGCACTCAGTGGATCCTTTGGAATGGTATGTCCAGGGGCCTCACCATCTGGCCCCACTCCCTCCCAGAGTTTATCTGTTACCACCTGGCTCCTGTCCTTCCTCCAGCTGCTCTTGCCCTTTAGTGCCTCCACCTGACTTTAACCTCTGCTTGGACTGACTCTTCCCTCCAAGCCATCTTTGCTCGGAGGGCACTTTCTCAATCAGACCTCCCTGGACACCTATTTATAAATGAGAAACAAAGTATCCGCCCTCTCCCTCTCTGCTTTATTTTTCTCTCTAGGACTTAACACTCTTGATAACAACATATGTTGCTTTCTTGTGGTGTATTTTTTTTTGGTCTGCCTCCCTTAGCGTGTTCGTGAGGAGCAGTTTGTCATCATCCATCCACTGCTATGACCCCAGGACTGAACATGGGGCCTGCAGGACACGGATGAGGCAGCAGTATAAAATGAATGACTGATCCTTCCCAAGTCCAGGCTTGGTCCTAGGCTGGCCTGCCCTGGACCACAAGTGAACTCAGCCTACCCCATGGCCACCTGGGTCCTTGTTCCTTCCTGGCCTCTGCCCCTGGGGAACTCCCCCCACCCCAAGGGCCACCCGCCCTCTGTCAGACACTGCTAGATGACACAACCACAGGTGTTCTTTAGGACTAAGCCAAGTTCAGTGGCAGATGATTCAGCCCAGAGCCATCCCAGAAGCACCTTCTCAAGCTGGCCGGGTGCAGGCTTCTGGGAACACGCCTACAGCCCCACAAGGCATCCCTCCTCCTCGCCGCCTCCCACCCCTTCACTCCTTTTCCCCCAGCCTCAAATCCAGAGCTGGTGGGAAGGATGGCAGGGCAACAAATGAATGAGGGACAAACCGGAGAGCATGGGCTGCCCCCATCCCCAGGAACCCCTGCTGGCGCTGCCAGACAACAGTGCCTGCTCCTGCCACCAACTCACTGTGCGGGATCACTGGGTGAGTGGGTGTCCCTGAGCCCCACTCCACCGCTGGGCACTGACCGCCACATGGCTAAGACCGAGGAATCAAGAACAGTCACAACCCCTCTGCCAACCCACAGAGCCCCACAGGGACTTCTGTGGGTCACAGTGGTGAAGATAGTCGGACAGTTGGACATTCCTCTGCAGATCTGAAGGAACCTGACAACTGTGAAAGACATAGGCCCACATGTGCACCTGTGTGTGCACACACGCATGTGCCTATTATAGGGCCTGGACTCATGAACTGACAGATGACTGTGGGCCACATCCCCTCCCCCAACAGCACCCCAAGGGGTGATCTGAAAATGATAAGGGCACCAAGAGGAAGCGAAGGGGGTGTCTGGACCAACAGAAAGGTGCGTAACAGGCCAGGATTCCCGTCAACACACAGTGCAGCCGCATTAGCCAGACCCGTCTGGGAAAGCCACCTACTCAAATACGCACTAGACAGACCTCCTGCTCGGCCTGACTTACAGTCTCTGCAAAATGGGTCTTATAACGTCCATGCTCCAGGGTGTCAGAATTAAACAAAATGGTGCAGGTACCCACCAAATGATCTATTTAGGCTACTGATCTTAGTAGAGTGGAATGGGCTGACATTTCCAGACCATTCCAAAATCACCAGCTCTGTATAACTCAGGGAGGGACCTTCAGGGAACATTCAGTGAGCAAGGACTTAGAGCACAGAGATTTGAAAGAAGAGGAAGGATGGACCAAACAGGAAGCATAGCCTGGACAAAGGCCTAAAGTGAGGAAAGGCAGCACAAGCCTCCTCCCCTCTATCCAGGTTCTGCTTCTGTCCTTCTAATTCATTAAGCTTTTAAAGGTCCTCATACTTTCCGGCCTTTGCTTATGTTGTTCCTCCTTGTATGCTGTTCCCCTTATTCTCTCCAGGCACAGTGGTAACAAGTTGAGATTTGAAAGCAGGCCTGCTGGACCCCCAGTCGTAGGCCTTTCTTACTGCACTGCCCTGCTTCACGGAGAAGGAGAAAAACCTGATAAACAGAATAAAGAGTCAGCTAGAAGAGCCATGGCAAAGGCCCAGGAGGCAGCTCAGCAGGTCAGAGCACAGGGCTACAGCAAAGGCCAGGGAGGCAGCTCAGCAGCTCAGAACCTTAGCCCCTCATGCCTGGTGACCCACATAAAAAGCCAGATGCAGGGGTACGCATCTTTAATCCCAGCACATCTATGGCAAGAGAGGAGGCTGGAACAGAATTGACGGAAGCTCTAATGCCAGCTAGCCTGAAGTACACAGAGCAGCAGAGACGAGCGAGCAGGGAGACTCCCGCCTCAGTGATGAGAGAGAACTGAAAGTTGTCCTCCATCTCCACACGTAATGGCACACCCTCCTCACATATATGTAATTTGTTTAAAAAAGCATGGTAAATAAGGGGCACAGAATGGGCAAAGAAGAGAGTCAGGCTCTACACCCGCCACCCCCTGGGGTCCCCCCATCACACTCCAGGACTCAAAAGCCACACTTCCTCAGTCCTGTCTGGGAGATAGAAAATGTTTGCTGGCTGTGGAGTCCCTCAGTCCTGGCTGGATTCGAACCCTGGCTCTGATAGCACTCCAGTCAACTTTCTTCTTCCCCAACCTTGACTTTCTGTCTCATGAAATGAAGTATATCTCAAGAACTATTCGACTATGGCCAGAATGTAGCTCAGTGGGTAAAGTGTTTGTCTAGCATGCAAAAAGCCCTGGGTTCAATCCCCAGTACCATATAAACTAGACATGTAGTACACGCTTATAATTTCAGCACTTGGGAGGTAGAGGCAGGAGGATCAGGAGTTTAAGGTCATCCTCAGCAATCTGCAAGTTTGAGGTCAGTCTGAGCTACATGAGACCCATTCTCAAAAAAAGTATTCAGCTCAATGATAGAGCATTTACCTAATATACATGAAACCCTGGGTTCTATCTCCAACACTATAATAAATAAATAAATGTTTAAAAGCTTATTCAAGGGCTGGTAAGAGAGCTCAGTGGGTAAAGGCACTTGCTGCACAAGCCTAGTGACCTGAGTTCAGTCTCCCAAACCCACATAAAGGTAGTAGGAGAGAATCGACTCCCAAAACCTGCCCTCTGACCTCCATATGCCCACTGTGGCACACATGCACACAGGCATATATGTGTGCACACACACTGATAACAAAAATTTTTAAACATTAAAAAAATTATTCAAGCAGGTATAAAGAAAGTCACTGTCACAGTGTAGGTGCCCAAAGTGCAGCTACCCAGAGGGATACAAGACAGTCCATTGGGATGAGAGTCACCCAACTCACTGCATCCTGGCCTCAAGCCACCTTCTAGCCAGGAACCTGTGAAAGACAGGGCTCTGGCCTTACAGGTTATTCTATGAGCCCTGCCTTCCCTGAGGGCCAGAGGCCTGTGTCTGCCTGCTAAGCCCTGCTTTCCTGAAGCTCATGTAGGAGGTTCCTGGCTACTCAACATGCCTGCCACGGGTCAGCCCAGGTGCCAGGGAAGACCTAGAGGTGTCTAGGTCCTGGATACCCATCTCTAAGGTCAAGAAGGCAATACACAGGAGCTCTGCAAGAGCTGAGCTGTTTACAGCTGCTCCCTCTTAGCACTCAGCCTGTCACAGGGATGCTTAAAGGCCCAGGAGGAGACCATGGTGCTCACTGAGCACCCTCTGTAGCTAGAAGTTGCTAGACATCTTACAGTGCTCCCTGGCTCCTAACAGTTCTATGCTGGGTATGAATATAACTCTCTCACAGACATGGAAACTGAGGCTTGGAAAGGCCAAGACTGCTCAGTGTAAAGGCCCCTCAGTCTTTAATACCACTCCCCAGGCAGAGGTTGTTTGAACTCTGGTGAGAACAGAGAGCTTACTCCTGTCAAACTCCAATTTGGGGCAGACCTTAAAAAAATGGTTTAAGTTGACCCCTGACACCCTTTCTCCAAACTCCCTAGGTCCAAGTGCCAGCTCTAGCTCTACATGGAGCCAGCCTTTGGTCCCTAAGGCAGCCTTCAGAGCAGACACAGTAGGCTACCTCCCTCAGGTGACTGCTCTCTCCAAGGCTCAATTTCTCCCAGCTATAAAGCAAGGATAACCAATGTGGTTGTGAGGCTTTAGGAAGTTACTGAGCTCAGAGCATTGCAGAAACATCTAGAGTCTTCAGAGAAACCCCACTCAAGGGGAAAAGCTTGAGGGCTTTCCAGAGCCCTGGGGTACCTTCCCCAAAGGAGGAAATGGCTATGGTAAGGGAAATTCTATTAAGAGGGGCTGGGAACAGGTGTCTAACCTATACCACCCTTGTCACACAAGTTAACTTGGCCCATCCTGAGGATGTGACTTGGTTTTGTTTTTGCTTTTTTGAGACAGGGTCTCATTATAGCCCAGGCTAGCCTCAAACTCACTATGTAGTCCAAACTGGCCTTGAACACATGATACCCTTGCCTCAGCCTCCAAAGTGCTTAAAGGGATGATAGGCCTGTGCTAACATACTCCCAGCTGAGACTCATTCTTGCTAAAGACAGCAAGGCTTGGGGCCAGAAATGCCTAGGTTCAAATCCATCATCTGCCATGCCTCAGCTAGATGGTGACTGTGGCTATCAATCATCTCTCTGCTCTGAGCCTCCGCTTCTCCAGGTAGAGGAAGAGCTTGTCTCTCAGGGATGTGGGGCTCACCAGTGTGAAGCCAAAGCTGGAGACCCTCAAAGGCAGAGCCCAGCACACCTCAGATGTGGGCTTCAATGGGGACAGCCAGGTCACTCTCATCTGTCACTGCTCTGCTCACTGATGGAGGGATTGAAGAGGTCCAGCTGGGGAGAAGAGGCTCAGGTCTCCTCACCCTCTTCGTATAGTCTCCTCTACCCTCAGCCATTGTAGACTTCAATCTCAGGCTCTGTGTGAGGCTGGACATTATGGCAGGAAAGGCACAAGGTCAGGAGTCTAGGGACAGAGAAACCATGCCCCAGAGAGGGAAGTGAAGGACCCAAGGGCACATGGTTGGAGAGCTAAGATGGCAACCCAGGTCTTAGCTCTCTCTCCTCCACAGGCAGCACTAACACCTTTCCTAATCCATCCCTCATCCTCTGTACCTCCCTTCCTTGGGGGCCTTTGCCTACACCAGAACCCCAATCAGAACATCTACCCTTTTCTTCACCCACCTAGATCTCACTGACATACAAGCACTGCCCAGCCCATGCTCAGCCCCTGGAGCTCACTGTGCACCTGCCCACCAGACCCTTAGCAATTCCTCTTCACCTGTCAGGCCACCTCTCCTTCTTAGGAAGCACCCTCTAATTGGTTAGACCATTTCCTAGACACTGCCCCACTCCACCTGCTCTGGGGAAGTCTCTTGGGGGGCGTTTTATCCAGTACCCAGCACAGACTCTGACACAAGCCAGATGTTTAACACCTGCCACCCTTGTACCACACCCATCCAACCACCCATTCTTTTATTCAAGACATATTTATGGGGCCGGTGAAATGGCTCAGCAGGTAAAGGTGCTTCTGTGCAAGCCTGGGGACCTGAGTTTGATCCCCAGAACCCACATAAAGGTGAAAGGGGAAAACTGACTCCTAAAAGTTGTCCTCCGACTGCCACACGCACACACATGCCCACATTCTCCTACACACACACACACACACACACACACACACACATGCACACACACACACTAATACATTTTTAGAAGACATGTTTATGGAACCCCTGCTCTGTCTTAGGACCTGGGAACGGCAGTCGGGAGGCAGGCAGAGCCCGATGCAAGTCGCATTGGAGTAACAAATATGTGTATTGTATATGAGGTTAAGTGGTAATAAGTGCTGTAAAGAGCAATGGAGCAGAAAAAGAATAAAGAGGGTGGGGAGGGAAGGCCTCTCTGTGGTCAGAGCTCTGAAGGAAGTAAAGAGTGAGCAATGTAAAGGTCAGGGGGAAGAATATACTGGGGAGAAGGAACAGCAAGTGCAAAGGTCCTGGGGTAAGAATACGCATAACACATTGGCAAGACCAATGAGTCCAGGGGAAACAAACTAGAATGACTGACAGGACTTTGCTCCAACCCTGAGTGAGCCAGAGCCATAGAAGGCTCTGGGCAGAGGAGCAAAAGATCTGACATGAGTTCTAAGGAGATCACTCTGGTCACTGTGTGAAGAATGGGTCCCAGGGTGTGAGACAGAAGCAAGAGGACCCCGAGAGGTGAAGACAGCTGGAGCACGTGCTTTCTTTGGAGGATGGAAGGGGAGGAAGAGAAGCACCCATGAGTGAGGCCCTGCTGGGCACAAGGCACCTGGAAGTCCAGCTAATGATGGGAAATTTATTCCCTTTGGGCAATGGGGAGCCAAGAAAAGCTCTGTGCACAAAGATGAGAGGTTCCCATCAGTCCTTGACTATCCTTCACCTGTGCTGGGCTTCTTTGCAGGGCTCACCCAGCCCAGGCCTAGTGGGAGCTTCCTGCTTGGCTCAGGGCACAGACAGTCAGCTGAGCACGCACTCCTCTCCTGGCTGCTGAGTCCTTAGGCCTCCCAGTCCCATGGCTGAGGTTGGTCCTATTACTATCAGGGTTTGGCCAAGGAGGAAAACAAGCCACATAAGCCATGGTGCAGACAACAGCATTGTGTAGATAGCAGGAGGCAGAGCCAGGATGCGAGCCCAGACCCAGACCTGACTCTCAAATCTGCCCTAGTCCCTTCAGCTGCACCTGGGCTCAGCCCAGAGTGGCCAGTCGTCCGGCCCAGGCATCGGGCACTGAGATTCTCCCAGCCAGCAGAGTGAGCTCAAGAAGAAACCAACGTTCCCAAGACGCCAGCGCGTCTCCATCTGGACACCAAGAGTCCAAAAGTCTGACACATTCTCTTCAGTGGTCAGGTATAGACTGAGGCCCTCAGATAGAGCTTTTGGGGTTTTTCTCCTTTTTGAGAGGGAAGACAATGGGTCCCTGTGCCAGGTGGCTCCAGTTCAAGTCATAAGTTCCTCTGCCTCTGTCCCCCTCCTAACCCTCCTTCCAAAGGGAGTTTTCATTCCCAACTAGTGCCCTGGCTTGAAGATCTGGCCCTGCCCTCCTGACCCACTGTCCCCCTCAAACCCAGCTGCCCCCCTCAAATGCAGCCTTTGGATCTCTTCAGGGCTTTAGAGCCAGGAAACCCAGCAGAAGGAAACATGACATTTGTAGACCTAGCTGGTCCAAGGTCACTCCATAAAAATGGATTTCTAGAAAAACATAAACCAGCCATTTACTCTGTGAATTTTATTGGCCTAAAAAAAAACAACCTTCTCATTTGAATAAGGAAGGGAAAGAAGCCGTTCCTGGTTCCTTCTTATTAGTGAATCAGGACACACAGTCAACAGAAATGGCACACTCGCAGGAAGCTTCTGGTCCCATTTATTAGCCACTTTTGTTTCATAAAACCCAGTGTTTCTATTAAAATAGGATGATGGCCAAATGCTTTGCTTATTTTTAAGAAAATTGTCTTTAATGTGGGGTATGACTTCGTTTGGTTTTTTTTTGTTGTTTTGTTTTGTTTTTTAATTTTTCAAACAAAGCTCAGGTTCTCCTGACTCCGCGCCTGTTCCTCCAGCCGGAGGAGGGAAAGTGATTTCTGAATCCATCTGATATGTCGGATTTCTTTGTGGCATCCACTTCACTGCTCAGCAGCCAGCCATGATGTCATAAGCCCATCAGATTTCCGGTAGGGGGAAAACGCTGGGGAATTGGAAAGAATGGATGTTTCTTACCCATCAAAAAGGGAGTGGAGGTGGGGGTTGGGTGGATGGTGTGTTTGGAGCCGCCTGGTGATGTGGGTGGGGGGAGAGAAGAGAGGTAAGCTCAGTGTTTGTGATATTAAATGTCAGGCAGAACCTGAAAAGCTCAGCCACCCAGATGTTTTCTCAATAGCCAGATGTCTGGCAAGGAGCAGACCATGCCCCCCCTCCCAGGAGGCCCTCGGCATTTCGGCTTTGACCTCAGGTCTGCGGGCGAGTTCTCGTGTATCCTCCCAGCGCCCACCCTCAGGGGTAGGATTTTTTTCTGTTTTTCTAAATCTTTACACATGGATGACAGGGGTAACTAGGTCCAGGTTTTTAAAAGCTGTTGAAGCAGTGATTTGAAAAGTTCAGTCCTTGGAATTAGCTTCCACGGAATACACTATGTAAGCCAAAAGGAGGGGAAAATTCCCTCAGCCAACACACACACACACACACACACACAAACACATGTGGCTTTTAAGCCTTAGGACTTAAAAACCCCAAACAAAACCAGCGAGGCTGTGAACAAGGACTCAGACTGACACAGAGAAGAGAGAAACCTCCCCCAGGAGCATGCCTCCCCCAAATCAGAAAAACCCGGAACAGCTTTGTTCTTCTCGACAAAGCCCCCAAGGCACAGACAGTTGCCAACAAGAGCACAGGGTAGAGCTAATTTACACTCCAACTTCCAGGAGTCATAAAGTACAGCAGTGGAAACAGCTTGGCCAGGGCACTGCCTCCCCGCCACTGCAGAGGGGGACTGCCCCCCCCCCCCCGCAAGCCACAGACAGGGCAGGTCCCTGGTCTCCTGGTGGCTTGGCCGTGTGCCCCAATGAGGCTACCTCCCAGACCTATGACATCACAGCTAATTGCCCCTTGAAAATGAGCCAGGAACTGCCGGCCCCTCAGGGCCACAACCCTGGGACTTCACAGGGAGGCTGAGCAGAGGCAGCTGGGGAAGGACGCAACTCCAATTAAAGTGGAGAGCTCAGATGACAAGCCAAAGGGGTGGTTGAAGGGACAGCAAGTGGGGAGCTCAGGGCTAGGGGTGGGGGCTCTGTGCCCAACTATAATAACCCGGATGTTTTACAGATGAGGAAATGGAGGCTGAGTGGCTGAGTGGCCTGCCCAAGGTCACCCAGTTAATTAAGGGGACAGCCTGTACAGAAACCACAGGTCTGCTTTTGCACAGCTCTTCCCAGAACGTTATCTAATTTAATCCTCACAACACCGTGTGAGGGAGGGATTACCATTAACCTCTCAGTCTACAAGAACCAATAGTGGAGCAGAGAGAGGTTAAGTCATTTGCCCAAGGTCACACAGCTCATCATTAGCAGAACTTGGCCTGAACTTCTGAGCTAACTGATTCTGAATCCTGTGCTCTTGCTGCTGGGTAGGGGGAGGCAGTTGAGGCTTAGCTGGGAGCAGTGAACGTGATTTAAATACACATTTAAAACGCTGGTGATCCCCACAGAACAGAAGGGAGTAAATCACTGCAAATTAATTTTTTTAAAGCCAATCCAGGCAGGAGGGCTGGCTGGCAGGGTGGGTGGGTGGGAGGCTGCTTTGATTCTGTCCCTGCCAGAGCCTGAATAAAACGTGTGGCCTCCCTGGCTCTCCAGCTGTGCGTGGCTGCTGCTCAATCCCCTGACGTGGGGCAGGCTGGAGGGAAATTCTATAAATGCTTCATTGGGCATCTGTAAGAGTCCAACAACCTGCCACAGGAAAGGTCTGCCAGGAGTACAGGTCTGCCAGGCATACAGGTCTGCCGGGCATAAAAGCCACAAAAAGTGAAAAATAAGAGGCAGTTCTAAGCAGAATTCCTACTTAGAAATCCCAGCCAAGAGTTTTAGTGATCTATGGGTCACTTAACTCTCTATTTGGGGTCCAGAGGCCTTGACTCTGGGTAAGGGAAGTGCTGCTGAGGGTCCTGACTACAAGGCAGGGATGGGTACAGTTACTGTGGCGCTGTATCCTACCCTTCTTGAGGCCCCACTAGCAACCTGAGTGGTGCTAAAGGAAACAGCATGCAAGTCAGGGGACCGGCTGGGGAGGGGACAGGCTGGTCTGAGTCCCGAGGAAAGGACAGCTCCTCTGGGTCTCTTCTGGTGGGTGCCTTGCCCCTGCAGACAGCCTTGATGCTGCCGTGGGCAGTCTGTGACTGGCTTCTCCCTGTTCACTCCCTCACCAGGCCTGCTGGCTTCCTTGACTTTGTTTCTGTGAATGAAGTGGAGTGTGGCGTCCAGGTCTCTGGCCAAGGGAAGAGAAAGTGGAAAGAAAAGTTCCTGCCACCCGCACACCTGCCGGGGAAGCAGCTCTGTCTGCCTAGGGAAAGCTCCTCTACCCACATTCTACTCAACTTGCCCACAGTCAGCCGGCAGAGATTTGGGTTCTAACGTCACCGCACTTCTGCTGAACGATGGAGACAGACGTGAACCGTAGGGTCTGTGGAGGGAGTAGTCCCCAGCCAGGGCAGCTTTCCTGGAGGTGGTGACCCTGGCCCTGGAGCCCATGAGATAAGGAACATTAATACCTGTCACTTGCTGTCGGCTCTACGGAAAGGCATTCTCTGACACGCACTCAAGCTGTGCCTTCCCTGTGTCCCATCATCCTTTTTCTGAGTGTCCTCTGTCATCTGTTCCCCTGCACTGGCCTCAAGTCCCTACAAGGAAAGAGGCTAGGCCTATCTTAGTTACTGCTCAGTTGCACATGGTAGGCATTTTTTTTTTAAATCAAAAGAACAAATGAGGGACTGGAGCGATGGCTCAATGGTTAGAGCACACACTGCTCTTACAGAAGACCCGAGTTCAATTCCCAGCACTCAGGTCAGGTGGCCCACAACTGCCTGCAACTGCAGCTGCAGGGGATCTGATGCCTTGGGCCTCCTCAGGCACCTGCACTCACATGCATATCACCCTCACACACACATTCACATAACTAAAAATAAAATAAATCTTTTTAAAAATCCATTAAAAAAAAATTAACAGGGCCAACAGGATGGCTCAGGAGGTGAAGTCATTTACCTCAAGCCTGAAGACCTGAGTTTAATCCCTGGGAACCACAAGGTAGAAGGAGAGAACCAACTCCTGCAAACTGTCCTCTGACTTCCATGGCACAGCCATGGTGTGCACATGCCCACACATCACACACACACACACACACACACACACACACACACACATATCACGCATGCTTCAGATAGGCCTTAAATCCCAGCAGGAGTTTTTTGGGGTTTTTTTTGGTTTGGG
>NW_008348199.1:3478199-3518051 GCF_000622305.1 Nannospalax galili | reverse complement strand
AAACGGTTTCTTTTGAAAAAAAAAAAAAAAATGCAGCTGGGCATGGTGGCGCAGGCCTTTAATCCCAGCACCCTGGAAGCAGAGGCAGGCGGATCTCTGTGAGTTCAAGGCCAGCCTGGTCTACGTAGTGAGTTCCAAGACAGCTGGGGCTACAGGGTGACCCTGTCTCAAAGACAAAAAAAAAAAAAAAAAAAAAAAAAAGAAAAGAAAATACAGCTGAAGGCCATATAACAAGAAACACTGTGCCAGACTGGGGAAACCACCCTTCGAGTTGTTGGTCAGGGAAGTCCAGGAGACTCCAAAAATGACAGAGACTATCGCCACAGCCCTGGATTGCCTCCCAGAACCTGAACGTAAGGTCCTACTGCTGAATACAGGACATACTTCAGATGCAGGAAGTGGAGCAGTGGAGCTGGAATCAACCTGGAAACCTCCTCCCTCAGGACTAGCTCTCATAGTTCTAGAGAATACTACGCAAGCTGCTAAAGGAGAAAAACAGTAATGGTCCAAGCCCAGCTTTAAATCCTAATAACCACAGCAATGACCAGCACAGCAAACAATATCAGTGCAGTGGCACTTTGATCTTGGAGGTAATCAACAGTTGTCTAATTGGACTTAAAACCCTCTCAATGGGAGGGAACTCATGTTCCCATATAGTATTGTAAACATAGCCAAATGCACATGGCTAGAGAGGTCATAGATCCTAGAGAAAACCCTACATCTGTCACATGCCTACACAAACATAATTCTTACTATGGATCCTTACATTTACAGACAAGTATCCCAGTCACCACTCATCAAAGAAGCTTCTTTTGCAACAGAGTCTAGTACCGAGTTCCACAACTGGTCACACACAGAGAATAAGTGTCTGTGAGATGCCCAGCCCTAAGTGACACATCAACAATGGAACCTCCGCACCTAAGACTCATGGAACATAGTGGAACAAGGGGTAGAGAGAACACTAAGGCATCTCTCAACTCTGATCAGTGAAGCTTCCTCATGGAACAGAGGGTGATGAACACAAAAAGTCAAAACTGGCCAAAATGTAGAGAAGAGACTGCAACGTGCGAGTCCCTGGGTAGGACTGCTGTGTTAACCCCACCCACGGCTCAGGGACCACTGTGGAAGAGGGGGTGGAAAGATTATAAGAGCCGGGGTGGTGCATGACAAGGAAACACTCTCACAGGGTCCAGGGAACTTACTCATATGAACTTACAGCTACGGTGTCAGCATGCACAGGACCCATGCAAACTCAATCAGATAAAAACCCAGCATAGAACCGGGTTAACCGGCAGCAGGCCCCAACCTTAGCTGAGGAACTATTGGCAGCTGATCCCTGCTGGGTGAGGGAGAGCTGATCTTCTCTGAGGGGGTGACTCTAGCTAGGCAGATCAGACAACAGTGGTTGAACTCACACCAAGAGGCAGGTAGGTACACAAACTTGACTCCATAGTCCTTAACATATAAAACAGAATGTGTGAAATCCTGTGGACCAGCTGGGGGGGTTGCAGATAAGGGAAGTCTAAATATGATTAAAACATACTGTAGGAAATCCACAAAAACTCAATAAACAACACACGTGGGGATAAGGGGCACAGAAAGTGATTTAAAATGAGACCGAGTCTCCCTAAAAATCACCCTAGAAGCTGGGACAGCACCCTGGCCTCTCTCCCCTCAGATTCCGCACAGGAGAGACCCAGACCCTTCAACTGCCCCGCCAGCCTTAGGGCAGGTGATCGGCGCATCTGCCCCTCCCCCTGCTCCCCTGTTTTTGTTTGACACAGGGTCTCCCTGTAGCCCCAGCTCTCGCCAAGTAGACCAGGCTGGCCTCGACCTCACAGAGATCCTCCTGCCTCTGCCTCCTGAGTGCTGGGACTAAAACCCGCGGCCTCTTCCCCTGGTCTTGTCTAGGACTAAGTCCTTAGCCCAGAAGCACCAGGCAGAACCGGGGAGAAGCGGCCTGGCTGGACCAGCTATGCGCGGGTGGGGAGCGTCTGCAAACTTCCCGCCCCACCTGCGGCGTCTACACCTGGCGCGTCTACACCTGCCGCGTGCCTCCGCGCAACCTGTTCCGGGGTCACAGGCGAGTCCTCTCGGTCCCAGGCCCGCGTGTCCACACAACTCACCAGCCGCGAGGGACCCCGGCCGCCAACCTCAGCCTTGGAGTCAGTCTGGCTTCCAGCCAGATCTCGGAGGCGCCTCCGCTGCAACCCCTGCGCTGGTCTACACCGCCTCGGGAACTCGGGTCTCTAGGGTCGTCTCAGCTTAAGAACCGCGTCTGCACCGCCTCAGAAACTCTCGGGGCTCTGGAGTCACTTCAGTTTAGGGACCCGCGTCTACACCGCCTCGGGGGCTCTCGAGTCGCCCAAGTCACTTCAACTTATGGGTCGCGTCTACACCCTCTCCGGGGCTCTCGGGGCTCTCAAGTCACCTCAGTTCCGGGACCGCGTCTACACCGCTCACACCCCAGAACCCCTCGAGGACCGACCCTGCACAGCCGCCCGGCGAGCTAGCCGTGCCCACGGGGTCCCGCGCTGCAGCCCCGCCGCCTACCTTCGCCGCAGCCCCGCCGCCTACCTTCGCGCTCACGCTCGGGCCCCGGCCGCGCCGTCTCTTCCCCACATTGTGCAGTACTGTCGATGCGAAAGGAAATCCTGTAAGTCCCGCAGCCACGCGGCTGCCGCCCTGACCCGGTTCCCTCCGATTTTTTTTCTTTTAGGACAATACTCGGCCCGGGGGCCGCTGGCCACCCGGCAGAAAGCAGCGCAGCTGCCCGGGGGCGTGGTCTAGCTGGGGGCGGGGCTGGGGGCGGGGCCTGGCGGTGAGGCGGGGCGGGGCCTGGCCTTCCTTCCCGGGGAAACCGTGGCCTGCGGCTGAGGCTCCGGTTCCAGCTCGGGATTGGTCGTCCTGCCGGCGATGCTGAGGCCTCATTGGCTGATCCGGGGAGGGCTCCGAGGTGGGGACGGTTTGTAGATTCCGTTCTCTGCCTTTTTCTTTCCTGCAGCCGCCGCTGTCTGTGGGTCCCTCCTGACCTCCGCAGCCTTTTCCTCCGGGCCTCGGTGCTCCCCACCGTGACATACTTCCGCCCCGAGTGACAACTGCTTTTCTTTGTCCTTTCCCACCAAGTAGCTCCTTGAGGTCAGGGCCCCAGCGTCTGCTGCGTAGTAGGTGTGCCAAACGTAAACATCTCTGATTAAATTCATGGAAAAATGTGCATAAGAGTTTTTGCAGCTATCTTAAATGCTAGAAACATTCCTGGGGGGCAAACAAGGTACAGGGAATGTGGTCACTTGAGGGGGCAGCTGGGCTGATTGTGGGACATGCCTGTATACCACAGGCCTGAGGTCTGTATACAGCAGTGCCCTGTAGGATATCACAACCTGCTTCTCAAGTGTCAAGTGTCGGACTAGAGGAGGTGAGTTATAAGATGAATTATTTCCATGGGGGTGCTGTACCTAGTTCTACACCTGGCAGCTCCTGCCTCTGCGCTCAGATCCTGGTGACCGCTGAGTCCTCTTCCTCCATGAGAACCCACCTGCTCGACCCAGGCTGTAGTTGGTCATGGAAGGTGTGTGCCCAGGGAAGCCACAAGGATGATCAGTCAAATGACCAGCAAACTAACTTGAGCAGAGATGCTATACTTTGGTAGTGATGTCCTTGGAGAAGCCCAAAAGAGGTCTTTTTGATTGAGATGTGGCTTCTGAGAAGGGACTGGGAAAGGACTTCCCCGAGAAACGACCGTGTAGGAGCTATTCCCGGAGTTGGGTCGGGTGGGGTTAATGGACAGGAAAAATTCTGTTGGGGTGCTTGTTTCCCTATAGTGGGCAGCCAGAGACAGGCATGCAGGGAAACTGGCTTGGTGACTGATAAATCAGTTCTCCTTGAGTCTGTGACTTCACATGGCCTTGTAAGTACACAAATTGTTAGATTTAGGACCCACCCCCAATCCAATGTAACCTCATCTTAAATAATTTACATCTGTGAAGACCCTACATCCAAATCAGGGCACATTTATAAATATTCATGGTTAGGACTGCAACATGTCTTTTTAAATATATATATATATATTAAAGAAACTGTGTCTTTTTAAAAATTGTTTTTATTTTATGTGTATGTGTGTATTGCCTGCATGTAGGTAAGTGCACCCGTGTGGTGCATGCTTGCGGAGGTCAGAAGAGATAGTTGTTAGCTGCCATGTCGGTGCTGGGATTCGAACCCAGGTCTTCTGCAAGCACAACCAGTGTTCTTAACCACTGAGCCATCTCTCCAGCCCCTGCAACATATCTTTTTTAAATATTTTATTTTTCTTATTTTATATGTATGAGTATACTGCCTGCATGTATGTAAGTGGACCCTTGTCATGCAATGTCTGTGGAGGTCAGAAGAGGATATCAGATCCCCTGGAACTGGAGTTACAGACGGTTGTTAGCTACCATATAGGTGCTGGGAATCAAACCTGGGTCCTCTGCAAGAACAGCCAGTGCTCTTAACCGCTGAGCCATCTCTCCAGCCCCAGGACTGCAGAGTATCTTTCAATCCACAAGACTTCTTTGGATCTATGAAACAGCAAGAGAAGCACCCAGGCTGCTGAGGACAGAGGACACAGTCCGTTCTCAGCTGCCCAGCTCTCTCTTGGGTGCACTTCCAGCTCACTGATTCCAGTACCTGGTGGCAGCTGCCTACCCAGAGCCCAAAGGGAGGCAGCCCTCAAGATTTAAGATTTTCTCAGACCTGCCCCTCCAACTGACCCCGCGGTGCCCTGAGAAAGGCCCCGCTGGCCCATACCCCCCTATGCCCTCTTGCCTGGCTCCCACCCCCACCCCATCGTGAGATGGACAAGGACAATAAAAGCTATTTCACAAGCAGCTGGTGATGAATCGCCAAGTTAATTAAAGAGGCAGTAATTGTGCTCCTATTTCAGAGGCGGGAATGATGTCTTGGGCAAAGATGGGTAGTTGGCGTTTGGTCTCCCTGAGAAGGCAGGGCCAGGCAGGAAGAAAAAGCAAGTTGCATGTTTTAAAAGTGAATGTTTCCCCCATAGCTGGAGTGTTTATTTGACACAGTTGGGCGGTGGGCCTAAATATTTATGCTTGTCTTTGTACATTTCTGCATCATTGAAATACTTCATTAATGATGATGACAAAACAAAAAACAACCCACCAAGGGGGTAGGTTAAGTATTTCTAAACTCTAGTTCCAGATTTATAAATGACCTCAAATACCAGTGTGCCTCGATTTACACAATGCAGAGAAGGCTTTAAAATTATGTGTAAATCGAATCTCTTTTGCCCACCCAGTACATCTTCAGGCTGCTGATGCTCCATCTTCATTTCTGATTGATTTTCCCTGGCAGAGGCGCCAAATTCTTCGCTTTAAGTGTCAGGCTCTCTCTGTCAAGTAGTTAATGACCTATAAAGCACTTAAAACATGCCGGAGGAGATGCTATTCGGAGGCACCCCGCTGTGTATCCTCTCCTATTGTCAGTAATCACCCCTCATTTATTTGCTCTTATTGGTTTGGAATTTGCTCTCAGGTCTCTCTAAAGCTGAGCTCCAGGGAGGGCCCTACTTTCCAGGAACTCAGGTGGGTGCTGCAGTTGGCATCTGAGGACTTCTTTTCCCAAGAGCCTTTGGTTTTGGCACCTGGTCATCTTTCTGCCACCTCTTGACCACACATCCTCCAGCTCTGCCTCAAGCCAGCTGGGGGACCCTGGGCATTCACTGTTTCTCACCATGCCTTGGTTTCCTTCTCTACAAAGTCCCAGAGCTGGTGCCTTTTGGCAAGGGAAAATGACGTCAGCCTGGGAAGGTCAGTGCTGGGAGTAAAAGAATAGGCCCAAGGTCAGGGTGAGCACAGAGGCTCCAAGGTCAGGTCAGAGCTGGTAGGAAGCATCTCCAAGGTCAGTAAGCCATTGACGGAGGGGTAGGAAGAGCCGATGGGCTTTGCCCAGACGGGAAAGCTTATTTGCTTTCCATGGCTGCTGTAAACATGGCTTATAGCAACACACTGTCTATTCTTTTACAGTCCTGAAAATTCAAAACAGTTTCAATGAGATGCCAAGTGGTGTGCAGAGCCACGCTTCTCCTGAGGCTTACGGAGAACCCGACTCTTGCTCTTTTCACCTTTGAGAGTGACCTTCCCTGGCTACAGCCTCCTCCTCCATCTTCAGACCCAGCACCCGAGCTTTTCCCAATCTCCCGCTCCACTTCCCTCACCACAGTGCCTCTGCCTATGTCTGTGATCAGCCCACGCATCCCTTTTATAAGAACATTTGTGCTAATAATCCAGGATCATCTCTGCATCTCAAGGTACTTAGTCCCATCTGCCACGTAAAGAACATCACAGGCTCCCCAGGACTAGGATGCTGACATCTTGGGAGGCTCCAGACAGCCACTCAGCAGAGTGGTCCAGGTTGTGGTTTCTTAAGCCCCCTGCTGGGGCTTGAGTCTCAGTTGTCCCATTTATCATTTAAGCTGCCTTGAGTGAGTAGTTTTGTCTCTCTGAGTCTCAGTTTCCTCATCTGTAAAATGGGATCAGTGCTTGTCTCCTGATGAGAACTCAGTGGCCATTTAATTATGATTTCTACAGACCTAAGCTCAGAAAGAAGACAGGGCATCTTGAGCTCTGAGACGTAGGAAAGTGATGCAGGTTTAAAGCCAGGTAAGCCTGGTCTGGTCAGTTCCCTCCCTGGACCCTCCTAGCTTCCTCACTTTGTCCTTTGAGTCAGGAATAATCCACCGCACCAGACACACAGGCCTGAGGGGAAGCTTGGTTCTTTCCGTGTAGCCAAGTTACCTACTTTTTTATATTTTGAAGCAGGCTCCTGCCTCCTGCCTCCCAAGTGCTGGGATTACAGTTATACCTGATTTATATAGTGCTGAGGCTCGAACCCAGGACTCTGTGCCTGCTTGACAAATACTCCACCAACCAAACTAAATTCCCAGCCCCACACTTAACCGTTTTTCTTTCTGGATCAGGTTGCTTAGCTTGTGGATGTGCCCTCTTCTCTGGGACTCAGCTATTCATCCAGGAAGCCAGCAGCTCTCCTGGTTCCACCTCCAGTGTGTAATAGCCAGGGTCCCACAGAGGCTGTTGGCTGAGGGACTCCTGCAGGAGAATGGGGGTCATGGAGCTAGATTGTGATTGAACTGCTCTGAGCCTCCCCCATCAATTCAGCCACTCTGGGGTGACTGTGATTAAGCTAGAACAAGAGGATATTCCAGAGGGGTTTCCTCCGGTGTTCCCAACCCACTGGCCCTGGCTCAGCTCAGTCCTACTGGCAACTTGGAGAATCCCAGGCCCTGCATGCCAGGGTTCCCAGGCCTTGCCTTACAGGCAGGAGGAGAGGCCATCTGGTGGGGCGAGAGTGCAGTCAGGACATTGCTGAGCCTGCTGAGGCGTCCCTTGGCAGTGATAAGGGGCTTCTGGGAGCAATTAGCAGCGCCACACTTACAGGGCTGGTGGCCCCTGGTGCACCATCAGCAGACACACGTCACCAGAGCCTCTTGTCAGCCAGGAGTTGGGGCTGCTGCTGGCGTTTCCTCCGTGGCTAGACTTTCAACTACCCCTTCCTGCTAGGCAGGCGGTGTAGTTCCAGCACTTTTGCATCAATTGCACGACTCTCTGGGTGGTGTGGTCACCCCAACATGTCTAGGTAAATTCTCCTATATGTAAAATGGGTCACATTTCACTCATTCAATTTCCACTTCCCGGAAATTGAAAAAAAGAAATCATTTTCCCTTTTCAGCAAGAACAGGCACTGAGCTGCCAGCAAAGGAAGAGATTCATTTATTCTTTAAACAAATGACTCTTGAGCCCTGTGTGTGAGTCAGGAGCAGACAAAGAGAGACAAATAAGGTGTTCTCCATGCTGGGAAGCCCAGGGCCTCCTGGGGGAGATGAATGTGTGCGAACTGATTTAATATGAGGTGATGAAGGGACAAGTAAGCCTGCTAGGGGAGAGGGGCTTAGGGAAGCTGCACAGAGAACGGGACATTTGAGAGGCTGGTTACCTCTTCAAGCAAGACGGGGTAAAGGGACTTGGGACAGAGAATGGAGGGCACTCAGATGGGGGAATTGACATCTTTGAACAGCAGCCGTGGATGGAGCTTGAAGTGATTATAGGCCAGTGAGAGCTGGTCACAGGACAAGACCATTTATTATTATTATTATTAATAATATTAATTTTGATACAGGGTCTCATGTGGCTAGGTAAGCCTTGAACTCACTATGTAGTAAAGTTTGGATTTCTTTTTACATTAAAAAAAATAGGGCTGGAGAGATGGCTCAGCAGTTAAGAAAACTGGTTGTTCTTGCAAAAGACCCAGGTTCAAATCCCAATACCCACATGGGAGCTAACAACTGTCTAACTCCAGTTCCAGGGGATCTGACAGCCTCTTCTGTCCTCCTTGGGCATTGTACAACACAGGTGTATTTACCTGTACGCATGTAAATATGTATGCGTGTGTATGTACTTCTGAGAGCATGCCACAGCGTGCATATGGAGGTCAGAGAACAACTTCTGAGAGTTGGTCCTCTCCTTCTATAGTGTGGATCCTGGGGATTAAATTCAGGTTATCAGGCTTGGCAGCAAGCATCTTTACCTGCTGAACCATCTCCCTGACCCTGACTTGGCACTTCTAATTGCCCCACCTCTACTTTCTGAGTGTTGGGATCACAGGCATGTGTCACCATACTGTTGGGGATCAAACCAAGGGCTTTGTAAATGCTAAGCAAGCACTCTACTAGCTGAGCTACTTTCCTCACAAAGGACTATCTATTTTAGATAGTCTCAGCACAGGGCCTGGCACATAGTCAGAGCTGGTCCAGTGTGGCTGAAAGAATGAAGAGGTAGAAAGAGATTATCATGAGGTTGTATGATACACACACCACACACATATACACATCACACACACACACACACACACACACACCACTCACACATATGGCATGAGGTTAGGGTCCAAAGTCATCTTGAGGCATGCTAATGCCGAGATCCCCCAGCACCTTTTGTTGAAAAGAGTAGTCTCATTCATTGAATGAATTTGACCCCTTTGCTGCAATAATTTGGCCACGGAGTGGTATCTGCAGGTTTTGAGAGGGGCTTCACATGGTCATATCTGAGCTGTAGAAAGATCTGTTTGGTGTGGAATCAGGAAAGGGCTAGAAGGAAGAAAGAGCAGGAACTCCAGGAGAAAAGCAATCTCCAAATCAGCCCAGGCCCACAGTGGTGTGGCTGTGTTCTCAGCCAAGGCCAGGAGGTTAGCCTGAATCTGGCCCATAAAGCCTAGAGATGGGGCAGGTCAGAAAGGAAAAAAAAAGAATGGGGGGCCCCTGAAGGCCCATAGAGTGGTAAAATAAAACCCACTCCACATATAGCCACTTGCAAAGTAAGTTTTCAGGCAATGAGAGGGCTGTAAAGGCAGAGCAATGCCAATTACAGCAGCATTATCCTGGATTATAAAGCTCCTGAGAGATGGTTCATGCTTCCAGGGATGCTGTGCCTGGGAACGTCTAGGGGACCCTGCGACCCCATGTCCAGCTACAGGCTGCTAGGCAAATGTAACTCTAAGACCTACATGGATCTGCCTCTATTTCCCAAAGGCTGTAGACAACCAGGAGGCAGGAGGGTCCCCTACCACCTACCTACCTATGCACAGGCACACATACACACACCACACACACCATACACTGCACATCACACACATACCACACACACCTCACATACCACACACACCACACACACACCACACCACACATACCATACACCACATACCACACACACTGCACACCACCCCATACACTGCACACACACCATATATACCACACACACACCACACACATATACACATCACACACATACAACCCACACATATACGCATCACACATACACACACACCACTCACATGCCATACATACCATACACCATATACCATACACCACACATACCACACCATACACACATACCACATATACCACACAGACAGATACATCACACACACACACACACACACACACACACACACACACGCACGCACCCCACATGTAGAGATTCTGGAATGAGCAGAAGGAGGATGCCAGGTATCTCTTCAGGAATTTTGACCTTCAGTGGGCTTTGCCAGCACCAAGTCCTTTGAAGGTGCTTTCTGTTCCACCATCACATCACCCCTTGGCCTGACCCATGGAGGCAGGAGGACTACACACATTTGCAGCCAGCCCAGGGTTGTTCTCTTCTGGGCTGCGTGACCTTTATCCAAACAGCTGCCTGAACAGTAGTTTCTGCTTTGACAAATTGGGGAGATCAGCCTCTCCTTCTCCCTGTCCCGCTGCTTTGCAGGACTGTTTTCAGGATTAAATGAGATATTATAGATTAAAAGTCCAAAGATGGGACCCCAACACAACATCCATGTCTGACAGTGTCTGTTGAAATGGTATACATTCATTTTCTGAGCCCCAGGAATTTCTTATTTCCCACAGAGAAAGTTCGGCAGGTGTAGCCAGTGTATTTGAGGATGTTCCCTGTGGTACCTTCTGGAGGTTGAAAAATCGTAAACAGCTGAAGAGGCCATTGATAGGGGCCTGATTAGATTAGGACCCATCCGTCCTGCGAGTCCTCTGCCGTAATTAGAGTCTGGCAGCTCCGACACGCTGGCTCAGGCAGATACCCACGTGGGGCTTCGAGAGCAAAGCCAATGCAAACACCACCTACGGAATGACTCCACTTAGCACTCCTCAGAACCCTCCCACAGACACCCTGCACTTCATCTGTGCACACGTATGTATATAGAGGCAATGAAAACAGCAAGGAAGGAAGGACTTTCCGCTAGCCCAGTGGGTGACCTTTGGGGAAGGTGGCGGGCTCATCAGAGTGAATTTCACCTTGATGTCGTTTAAACGTTTTTCCACAGTCCATGCCTCTGCCACCTGCTTACACTCACAGCAAACACTCAACGCCAAGTGCAGAACGCAACGCCTAACCAGCGCTCGGCCGAGGCTTGGAGGCCATAATTATAAAACGCAAGAAGCAGCCAACAGAACATCACAGAGCCTCGTGCCAAGGCCGCCGATGCTGGCGTCTAGATTCAGGACTGGAGAAGCCATTCAGGTGGGTGAATGACATCCCCAGCATTCAGGAGGGACAAATTGACACCACTCAGCCTGGCTGGGCAGAGGCAACAGCCCACCTCTCCTGGAAGAGCTGTCAGCCAAGAAAACTATTGAATTACATGAAAATCCATCCCTGAAGTCCCAGAGGTGTCCTTAGACTGGAACGTGGCCTTTAAATTAGATGGGGGGAAAAAAAGCAGGTTTTGCCTGTAACTCGATTTCAGGTTAGTGAGTGCTGATGGAGGAGGAACTCCAGATGCCCCTCGCTGAGGCCACCCACTAAAGTCCTCCCATACTGGCTGTGAGAAGCACTCCAGCCCCACTGAGAATCAGTGATAACAGGCACATGTTCCCATGGAAACTGCTGCACAGACTCCTCTGGGAATTTTTGCCGGGGGTGGGGGCACAGCTACCGCACCCAGTTCCTGGGTTTGGTTTCCAGGGGTAATTTTCTCACAGAAGACTGGGAGGAGCTGGAGTCAAGGGAGGGGGCTGGCCATTTACCACTCCTGGGAGAGACTTAAAGGTGGGGAGCCTGAGGGGTTCAGAGTTGTTGAAATGTTTCTGATGCCCTGAAGCTCCAAAGAAACTGGCAGGTGGTATGACCTCCAAAGGACCACAGCTGATGCCAGGAGAGTGGGTGGGAAATTTCTCCAGACAGGGACAGGGCAGGTGGGAGGAAGACCCTGAACCATCAGCTGCCCCTTTGTGTGGGGCCCTGGGCCAGAGCCC
This sequence comes from Nannospalax galili, assembly GCF_000622305.1. Taxonomy (NCBI): domain Eukaryota; kingdom Metazoa; phylum Chordata; class Mammalia; order Rodentia; family Spalacidae; genus Nannospalax; species Nannospalax galili. The sequence continues at coordinate 3,506,215 of NW_008348199.1, read as the reverse complement.
TGAGACGAGATCTACCCTTGAGACAGTCATACCAGCCCTTCCTTGAAGGTCCAAGCTCCCCTTTACCTTCTCCACTCAGCCATCCTTCCTTGAGTACCCTCCTAGCTCCGCCCCTTCTGGGAGGACAACCTGCTAGACCCAGAAACATCTGCCTCCTGCACTACTTACCTTCACCCTCCCAGCTGGGGAAGCCCCAGCCTGCCTCCTGAGCAGGGTGCTTCTTTTTTTTTTTTCCTAAGGAAGCCTGGCCCCTCTCCTTGCAGACCCCTCCCAATACCCTAGCAGCTTTCATCTCTGAAGGATGAATCTCAAGGAAACCTACTGGACCCAGGGACTTCCTCATCCATTCTCACTTATAACACCCTGAGTGGTCTGGATTGTGGCTGGAAACCCAAGCTCAGGCAGGCAGGCAGGGACTTACTCAAGTCTGAGTTGCTGCTGGAACCTAAGGGAGGTCCTGAGGCCACCCTGCCTGTCTCTCCTCTACCCCAAGGGCTCACAATCAGGGGCCCTTTGTCCTGTCTTCCTTCTTTCCTGTCACCTGCACTCCCCATCTTTGCACCAGCTCCGTTCCATAGACTCACAGGCCTGGGGCAGGGGACTGGGTGCTCAGCCTTCTTCACTGTTACTGGGAAACCCAAAATATTCTTTCCCACCCTCCCTAAGTTTGAAACCCCTCTTAAGGTCCCACCCTCACCTTGTATCCTCCTCCTCTTCCTCGCTGGCTCTTCATCCTCATCCTCCTCTTTTCCTCCTCCTCTTCCCCTTCCCTGACTCTCTTCTTGATCTCCAAAGCGCTTGGTACCCACTGTCACCACCACCACAATGGCCCCAACCAGACTCAGCTACCAGCCCGGCAGTGTCTGTGTCCATGATAGGTCGGTTCTCATAAGTTACAGGAAGGTTCTGGGATTTTATTCCAAGTAAACAGAAATCATGGTTTTGTGTGAAAGAGGGACAAGACAAAGTAGGTTTTAGCAGGACCCACAGCTGCTTTGTAAGGACAGGTAGTATAGGCAGGTGGTTGCTGGGAAGCAGATGTGCTAGGTCTTGAGCCAGGGCACAGGTGAAATTCCACTAGGTACCCTTCATTCCCCTGGAAAGGGCTAGAAATACTGAGTCCAGTCAGTGAGTTCAGAGACTATGAACAGAGGGCTCAGGCTGAGGGGGAGGCATCAGCAGGCTCCAGACCTGCCCCTCAGGCTGCTGGAGTTAGGAGCCTGGAAGCAGCTCTGTACCAGGCAGCTTCCTTCCTCAACAGGCCTGGAGTTCATTAAACCAGCGGGAGCTCTGGCCCACTAGGAACCCTGCTTGTTGGGTGTTCACAAAATAAGGCCCAGAGCCAAGTGTGGAGGCCGCTGTCTGTCCACTGGGCCCACTATTCCAGGACACAGGGGCTCCTGGAGGTCAGTGTCTGCCTACCTTCCTCCTCAGCTTTTCTGTGAGTCTCACCTGCCAAACAAAAGGGGCTGCTGCCTGAGGGGTGAGGGTCCAGTGCTGCCCAGGGCCAGGCTGGGGTCTGCACATTGGGTCCTCCACCTCCCCTGGGCCCATTGCGCTTTGGGTATGAGAAAGTCCCTGGAACTCCTGAAGCAGCCTAGGAAGTGGGGTAGGTGGATTGCCCTGTGTATCACACAGATGAACAGACAGTGGGGAAGCCAAGGGAGCAGCAAACGGGAAGGAGGGAGGGCTGGAGCAGAGAGCGATGTAACCTTGATGAAACCTGTCTTCCAAGGAGATGGTTTCTCCATTGTAGGGCTGTCTGGAGGGTGGAATGAGGGGTCCCTTGAGTGAGCCACTGCCCACCCTGGCCTTAGCTTCTGCAGCACAGAGACCCATCTACCTACCCAGGGAGGCCCAGTCACAAGCCCACACAGCTGAACTACCTCGGGAAAGACATGGCATGGAGAACGTTAAGATGGGTGTGGGCCCAGCTAGCCTCCATCCACAGGGTGGGTCAAAGGCAAACAGAGACAGGGGGACCAGATGAAGCCACAGAGGAGGAGGCCAGGACAGGCCAAACGGAGGAGACTTTGGGGGACTGGGTCTTGGGGTGAAAGGATAAGCAACTGAGGCCTGGAAGCTGAGGATGACAGGCAGTGTCCACCTCTACCCCCAAACAAGCTAGAGTCTCCCCCTTTTCACCAGCAGGTACGGACCCTCCCTGCTCCAGGTCCTGGTCTGACCACCAACACTTGCTACATCTTTAGCCTCCATGTCTGGCTCTCTGGCTTCTGTGCAGTTCTTCATTCGTGCCCATCCCTCATTCCTCCTGGGCCATGTTCTTCTCCCCTCCCAGCCAGCATGTGGCCACCCTGTGCCTTTGAACTAGCTGAGAAGGTAGAGTGGCTCACTGGCTGGGCACAGCACTGGTAGTGGTCCTGCCATCTTCTTGGGGACTCAGTCTCCCTGTGGACCAAGATGTAGCTTGTGTTAAGGGAGCCACACACAAGGCTCTGCAGGGGAGCAGACAAGGACTGAAGAGGGCAAAGGGTGGCATCCAAGCATGTCCTGGAGCACTTCGCCCACAGGGCCAGGGAAGGAATGGCAGAGGGAAGAGCTGGAGCAGAAGTCCAGAGACATGAAATACTCAGGCTGGGGTGCAGCATGTAAGAGCCGGCCAGGCCAGGGCAGGGAAGGCCTTGAATGTGAGGGTGAAGTGACAGCATGTCCTGAGGACCCTTGTCTTGGTCCGAATCAGGTCCTTGGCAAGACAGGTGGTGCTGGGTCTCTGATCCAGGACAAGACTCAGGGCCTTCGTCCTAGAATTCATCCTAGAGATTTTCATAGACCAGGTTAAATTCGCTGTCATCCTCAAACCTGGGTTTGTGTGGAAGTTTCTCCTGAGAGAGAAAGAGCGAGGGGGGAGAGGAGAAAGAGAGAGGGAAGAGAAAGATTAGGAAAGAATGAGCTTGGGTCAACTTTTGTTTGTTGAGACAGGATCTCATTCTGTAGCTCAGGCTGGTCTTGAACTCATTACAGTCCTCCTGTCTCGGCCTCCTGAGTGCTGAATTAGAGGCATGAGCCACAATGCCTGTCTATGAACTTGTACCAGTTTAATTTTATTTGGAAGTTGACAGATTGCTTCCTGTGTGGCTTTGACAGGAGGCCTGTCCTCTGTCCCCAAGCCCATCTGGCCAGTCTCTCTTCCTGCTGTGCCACTTTACCCTTGCCCTCTACCCTCTGGGTTGCAAGCCCTCCCAGCCTGCTTCAGGCTTCTCACACTCTTCCTTTGGTCTGGAATGTCCCACGTCCACACACTCACTCACCCTGCAGAGTGCACCTTAGAGTCCCAGGGAGCCCTTCCTGATCCTAGACTTGTCTGATCCCCTCCACAGAGCCTGGCCCTCAGACAGCGAAACAAATCACTCTGCATGTCCTTGGGGTCAGGGGGCTATTCCTGCAGAGGAGCCCCCCTAGAGGGCAGGGATGCACCTTGCTTTCTTGTAGAGCACCCCAGAGCCTGGCACTGGGGAGACACTGCCTGAGATAGCCCCATATCCTTCTGAGGTCCAGGGCCTCAGAAGGCCCTGCTTCTAGTTAAGGCCTAATCCAGAGTTTTGAAACCAGGAGGTTCAACAGTTCCACCCCGGGCTGAGGGAGGTAGAGTACCTGTCCCTGTACTATTGAGGCTTCTCCAAGATGCCCACAGACCACCCACCTTGCAGGGCTCCCACACCCACACATTCAGGTAGCTCAATCTGGTCTTGAGCTCATTACAATCCTCATTACAATGCAATACAGGTGCACATGTTATTCTTTTGAACTCCTGTGCAGCTGGTGGTTCAGGAAAACATTACTCATCCACTTTACAGATGAGCAAACTGAGGTTTAAGAGAGAGAGTGTGATTAAGTAATCAGCCTGAGGCCCTGTCATAACAGTCTGAAGCAAGCCAGCCAGAATTGGTACCTACACATCTAACTCAAACTTTAGCCAGCACCTATCTGGGGCCATGTGGAAGCCTCACATCCCCAACTGACCGGCTAGTGTAGGTACTGCACAGAGGCTACCAGTGGTAGTTATAATCACCACCCCGTGTGAGTGCCCACTTGGTCCTGGGCAGCCCTCTCAGCAGAGTGATCTGTCCACACAGCAAATCTAGGGACTTCCTTGGTTCCTTGTTACAACAGACCAGAAGACTCAAGCACAGAGAGATTAGGTACCTTGGCTAAGGCTGCAGAGTTGATGAGGGATGCAACCGGAGTTCAATCCCACCAGTCCTCATTATCACTAGGCCAGCTGCCAAGGAGAGGCTGCGTTCAACCGCAGGTGGCTCAATACTGTGGTCTATTAAATTCCCACAGCGTAGATACGGAGAGGATAGAAAGAAATGGAGCCAGACTCCATGTCCCCAGTCCGGGGCTTACCTTAGAGGGAGGATCCTAGCTTGAGGCTGGGGGCTTACCTTGCAGGGAGGGTCCTAGCTTGAACCGGGGGCTTACCATGGAGAGAGGGTTCTAGCTTGAGGCTTGGGGTTTAACCTTGGAGGAGGGTCCTGGCTAGAGGCTGGGGGCTTACAGTGGAGGGAGGGTCCTAGCTTAAGGCTGGGAGCTTACGGTGGAGGGAGGGTCCAGGCTAGAAACTGACAGATTACCTTGGAGGAGGGTCCTGGCTAGAGGCTGGGGGCTTACCTTGGAGGGAGGGTCCTGGCTTGAGGCTGGGCTGCCAGCCTCACTCTCAATGCAGGCATAGACCTCTGTCTCTCGGTGCTGCAGGGCCTGCAGGAGAGAGAACTCCAAGGTCAAAGGCAGATGTATAGAAGGGCAGCCCCCAGGCCCCTGCAGTAAACCTCCCTGCATGTTACTAACCTTATCCTGCTGTGGGAGGCCCGGGGAGGACAGAATCCACTGGGGAGGGCAGAATCCCTGGGGGAGGGCAGAACCCTGGGCTAGCACCATACCTTGAATGGTCACATAGCCACACCTTTGCATCTGCCACTTGGAGGCCCCTGATTCCCTCCCCTGATTGCACAGGGCTAACTCCTCTCTGCCAACGCCTCCCTCAAGGACCACCAGCCAATCACTGGGCTCTGTCCAGACTTCTACCTGGCTGGTGTGAGTAAGCTCTCTCTCCTACTGTTCCTGCCTATTCTTAGGCTCTTGATGCACTGGCAGCTGGCAGCCCCCTGCAAGACACCCAGAGCCTCTGCTGGCATCTGCCCATACTCCCTGATTCAAAGACCCTGCCCCTGCTGGAATCCCACCCACCCATGCATACCTGCTAGGTCTCCTTTAATCCCCAACCCATCCTGGGCTTATAGACAACCAAGGAACCCAGTGGGGTTTCACTCCTCACCCATCAGGCCTATGCCCTGCTGGAGGATTCCAGAGTCCAACTCCAGCATCCAGTGTACCCTTCTCTCCTCCAATCTGTTATTTGTTTCCCTTCCATCCCCTCAGTTACCTTTCTCTGACCATCTAGGCTCCAGATATTCCCCAAATTGCTCCCTTTTGGAAATTCCTCCTCCTACTGTCTCCTCTGACCCCAGCCCCGGGAGGCCAGAGCCTCTTCCAGGGGCTGGGAGGCTCCCTGTCATGGGTCACATCCAAGGCATGCTCCCACAGCCTCCAGTAGACTGGGGACCCCTTGGGGGCAGGGATCTTGCCTACTTTCCCTATGAGCTCTTGAACCTATAGCTGGGCTTAGCACAATGAAAGTGGTACCAAATATGGCCTGGCGAGGGAACAGAGCCCTCGTTGCACATATGTAGGGCCAGTTTACTTGTAGGGCTTTAAAGGCCTGACTACAAATTTCAAGATGGGAAGATTTGTTTTGGGTTTTTTTTTGGGGGGGGGGTTGTTTTTTTGGTCTTTTTGAGACAGTGTTTCCCTGTAGTCCCAACTGGCCTGGAACTCACCATGTAGACCAGGCTGGCCTTGAACTCACAGAGATCCGCCTGCCTCTGCCACCCGAGTGCTGGGACTAAAGGCATGTGCCACCATGCTCGGCAAGAAGAAGGTTTTGAAGACAGACAAGACTAGGTTCAACTCTTGGTTCTGACACCTGCTGCCTCAGCCAACCCATTTGCATCTCTGTGCCTCAGCTTGCCCATCTACAAGATGGGAATAATCATATCTATCTTGAAGACTCAACATAAGAGTAAATGTGCTATTGTACATAAAGGGCCTGGCATAAAATTTGGCAAATAGTAGGTCTTCAGTTATCGCCAGGGAAGGCACAGCACTTCCCTTCCTCTACAACCCCATCTAAGACCCATCCTCGAACCCAGCCTGGCTCCAGATCAGGGCCCACAACAGCCTAAGCAAGAGGCAGAAGCCTTCCCTTCCCCAGTGTACTTGTCATATGGATGCCGGCTTGTTGCCAAGGAGGCGGTTTCCCTGGCAACAGTCAAGCAGGGGTTGCTGAGGCAGGCTGGAGAGACAGGTGGTGCTCAGAGGCAGGAGGAGGGTGGGGAGGTAGAAGGGAGGAGGGAGGGAGGCGTCCAGAGGCAGCCATGCATGAAAACCTGTGTAATAAACCATTTGGCACTGGGAGACCCTAACTTCAAGGGCATCAGACACAGGGGTAGTGAGGCTGTCCTAGGGACTGTTGATGGAATCTCTGAGCCAGAAACAGGGTGGGTCATGGGAGAGGAGTTTCCAACCTGCGGCCTTTCAAAGGACTCCTGTTTCAAAGGAAAGGAAGCTTCTAAGGTCCGTTCTGATCTGTGCAGATCTTTGTGCCTGCTCAGAGCACTGGCCTTCTCCTTGCCCACAGGATGGAACATGTTCCTCAGCCACACTATGACCCCGCATCCTGTCCACCCAGGCCTGGACCCCTCAGAGAACTGTCATTTGGATGGCCCCTCTGAGCCAGATGGTTCAGGTCAGAGAGAGAAGTCAGGGTAACAGCCAGCTTGTCACATCTCAGCAACCACAAGTGGTTTCCTCTTCCTTATGCCCCACTCATAGGGGCTGCCTAGCAGGTGTAAGCCCAGATCAGCCTGGGGCTATCAGAGCCAGAGAAAGAATGGCACCCTACCCTGGGCCCTTCGGGCCTGTGACTGGGCAGGCCTGCAGGCAGGGCAGGGGTGGCCACCACTTAGCAGCTGCAGAGTGGAGCCTCTGACAGTCCTGACCTGCTGTCCAGACTGTGAAACACAGGGCAGAGCCTTGTCAGGAGCATACTGCTGAGTCTCCGAACCAGCTCTGGCCTCCCAGCCTTCCTTGGTGATGGGGTAGGGGGTAAATTGTCTCTCCCTCAAGGCTGCCTTGTAGGATACACTGGGCTGGGTTGGGCTCTGCCAAGTTGTGTCCAGGTTGGGCTCTGCTGGCTCTGCTCTGCAGTGGTCACTTGTCTGACTCAGATCTTACAGGCTCTTTTGCCTCCCGCTGCCCAGTTGGCAATGATGCCAAAACAAACACTCATTAGTCTGGTGGAAGAGTCAAGGCCAGTCTCCAAATTGGCTTAGGGCAGTGCAAAACCAGCTGTCTTGGGCCTGAACCTTATCTGAGGGTCCTGGGCATTAGGACCATGGGCTAGGTCTGGAAGTACAGTTTGGAAAAGAGCAGTACTCAGTAGAGAAAGAACACCCCAGCTCTAGGTCAGGGCGTGACACCTTTGAAGTGACCAACCTACAGCTTTGACGGGAGTGTGGAGACTGGTCTAGGGAAGGTTTTCCAGTGCTACATCTGAGTTGTTTGTTAGAAAGGTCGCTTCAGGGGCTGGAGAGTTAAGAGCACCGACTGCTCTTGCAGAGGACCCAGGTTCGATTCCCAGCACCCACATGGAGGCTATGAACCGTCCTTAATTCCAGTTCCAGGGGAATCTGAAGCCCTCTTCTGACCTCCGCAGCATTGCATGACACGGGTACACTCACATACATGCAGGCAATACACTCATACACATAAAATAAAAATAATAAATAAAATATTTTTTTTAAAAAAAGAAAGGTCACTTCAGCAAAGACTATGGTGAGGAACAAGAGGCTGAGATGAAGAATGAGGGCACTGGGCCAGAGGGAGGTAGGGAGCGGAGCTTAGGGGAAGTGTCTAAATGTTGCTGACACTCCACCTCCCCATTTGCTATAGGCATCCCCTCTGCCTTGCAGCCCACCTCATGCAACCCAAGATTCCCTAGAAATCAAGAGCAGACTTCAGGGCAGACACTGAGCTTACGTGGGATGATGATGAGGCTCAAGGGAGATGATACTCAGATGGCCATGAAGACTATGGGTTGACACAGAAAAGGGCAGGGGAAGGCTGTCATTTTAAAACCTAGAGGTCTAAAAAAGCCACACTGGAAAGCGTTGTCTGAGGAGAGCTGGTGCGGGGCAGGCGCAGGAAGGATGTCTTGGGCAGGGGGCTAGCCTGACGGAAGCCCTGCAGTGGGCATGCCTGGAGTGGACAGTGATGACTTGGGGGTTATGGACAGGGCTCTGATTTTGACTCTGGGATGGGAACTTCCAAAGGACTTTGGTGGTCTTAAGAATTGCTGCACCACCTCCACCTGCAGGAATGGGAACAGAGGGATTAAGGACCCCAGGTACTGGGCTTTACAAGCTCTTTTGCTCAGAGACCACTGACTTGAAGCACTCCTGACAGTCCCGTGTGACTGGAGATCAGTTCTGCGCCTAGTCTGATGGCTGTCCCAGGTGTTCCCCCACGCTTTCCCCATCTTCTGTCATGGAGGTTTCTCTAAGAAGACTGCTCTCTCATCTAGTCCCCAAGTCAGCAGGGTGCTGAGCAGAGGGCTGATCTGTCAGTGGTTAAATGGGATTGCTCTGGCTGCTGCCAGGCTGGGGACACGATAAATGCAGAGACCCACAGTAGTACCACAGCCAAGAGACAGGAGATGTTGGCACAGGAGAGCCAGAGGCTGCGGATGTTTGAAGCAAGATCTGCTGGTGGATCCGATCTAGGTGATAATGTAAGTATCTGGTCCCAGTGACCGGAGGACAACTGGCATTTTGCAGGATGAGAATGTTGTGAGGAGGCACACAGTGCCTGAGGAACTGAAGTCTGGGTGAGAGGTGCGGATGAGACATCTCAGCGGAGCTGGGTCTGGGATTCAGAGATGTCCAAGACATAAAATGGGGGTGGTGGGAACACCAGTAGCATTCAAAACCTCCCCAAGGAGATCACTCAGGGAGGGGAGCAATGGTAAAAGAGGACAGGGCTCCCAGGCTAAGTCCAATGTCTACTCCAACGTTTAGAGGTTGGGGTTCCACAGTTCCCGTGGAGGGACCATGAGTGGGGCCGAAGAGGTGTGACAGTGAGCCAGAGGAAGCTCCAGAAAGAATTCAATGTTCTAGAAATCCAGTGAAGAGAGTATGAAAGAGTGCTTAGTAGTGTCAGATGTTGCTGATTACCAGAGGATCAGCACTGCCTACTGGATTTAACACGAAGCAATGGTGACCCAGGAGGAAAGCTCTGAGGAGGAGCTGGGCAGCAGACTAACCAAGATCAGAAAGGAGATGGAGGGCTGGGGAGACCCCTCAGTGGGTAAGCACTTGCCATGTAAGTGTGAGGACCCTGAATTCAAGTCTCCAAAATCCACATAAAACCAGGTACAGTAGCATGGTCTGTAAAATCCCAGAATTCCTATGGTGAGACAGGAGGCTATGACGGGAGAGTCCCTGGGCTCACAGGTCAACTAGCCTGGTGTATGCTGCAGTGAAGACAAAGAGGCCCCACATCAAACAAGGCAGAAGTCAAGACCAATACCTGAGGTTGTCTCTGACCTCCACACACATGCTGTGACACACATGCCCACACTCCTACATACTGATGTACACACACACACACACACACACACACACACACACACAGACTTTAAAAATAGGGGCTGGAGAGATGGCTCAGCAGTTAAGAGCACTGACTGCTCTTGCAGAGGACCTGGGTTCGATTCCCAGCACCCACATGGCAGCTACAAACTGTCCTCGACTCCAGTTCCAGGGGAGTCTGAAGCCCTCTTCAGACCTCCACGGCATTGCACAGCACGGGTACGCTCACATACAGGCAGACAGTACAGTCATATACATAAAAATAATGAAATATTTTAAAAATAAAAAATAAATAAAAATAAAAGAGTGGCTAGAGAGATGGCTCAGTGGTTAAGAGCACTGGCTGCTCTTGAAGAGGATCTGGGTTCAAATCCCAGTACCCACATGGTAGCTAACAACCATCCTAACTCCAGTTCCAGGGGATTGGACACCCTCTTTTGACCTCCTTGGGCACTGCACAACACGGGTGTACTTATACACATGCAGGCAATACACTCATACACATAAAATAAAAATAATAAGTAAAATATTAAAAATAAAAATTAAAAAGGAGAGGCAGTAAGAAACCAAAGGCCACACTGCAGTTCAGTCATCAGGACATGGAAAAAGAGGAGACAGCTAGAGGGGACGCAGGTCAAGACAAGGGCTTTAAGACAAGAAATCGTAGTATGCTTGCAAGTGCGGTACAGAATGCCTGGTCCTGACATAATCACCGTGGAGTCGGGACTCAGAGGTGTAAGTAGCAGCGCCAGCAAGAAAAGAGCCAAGCTCTACTCATGTGACAGCGCACACTCGTCATCTCACTGCTGGGGAAGCTGAGGCAGGAGGAACAGCAAGGCCCAGACCAGCCTAAGTGAACAGAGCAAGGCCCTGTCTAAAACAAAACAAACAAAAACAAGCTTTGCTCCCATCTGCCTGACTGCTGTAAATACACGCTCTTACTAGGTCAAGTTCTTGAAAGCAAATCAGAGCACTATAGCTTTTCTATGTCATAACACATGAACAGCTTTTCAGATGAAAGAAAGCAAAACGGAGAGAGATATAACCCCACAATCACACTGCAGATAACTCACTTCTCTTAACAACCGATAGAACAGCAAAAATCAATAGGGATCAATAGGGATATGGACTATTTTAGCAACATGATCAACGCACATGATATGTTCCGTGCTGATGTGTACAGAACACTCATTCAACCATAAGCAAAGAACAGTGTTTTTTTCAAAGTGTGCAGAGTTGAGTCATAAAGCAAGCCTCAAAAGATTTCAAAGTAGGGCCTGGAGAGCTCACTCAGAGGAGCTCTTGCAAAGGATCTGAGTTTAGTTCCCAGCACCCACATCAGGCAGCTCACAACTGTCTGTGACTCTAAGTCCTGGAGATCTGACTCTTCTGACCTCCTCAGGCATCTGCATGCACGTCGGGGCGTATACATCTACCAAGTCACACACACACACATAAAACAAATAAGAAAATCTTTAAAAATATTTAAAAGTATTAAAATCAGAATTTATGTATATGCATCTGAATAACAGAGTTAGCCAGAGATAAGAACATTATAAAATAATTAAATATAAAAAGGTAAGCAAGAAAAAAAAAAAAAAACGTAAGCAAGGTAACGCCAGGCATCGTGGTGCACACCTTTAATCCCAGCACTCAGGAGGCAGAAGCAGGCAGAGCTCTGTGAGTTAGAGGCCAGCCTGGTCTACATAGTGAATTCCAGGCCAGCTGTGGATACAGGGAGACCCTGTCCCCAAAGCAAACTAACAACTACCTACCTACCTACCTACCTACCAACCAACTAACTAACTAACTAACTAACTAAGCAAGGGGCAGTCTAGATGGGTCAGCAGGCAAAGGTGCCTTCAGCCAAGCCCGAGGATCTGAGTTCAGTCCCTGGAACTCACATGGTAGAAGGAGAGAACTGTCTCCTACAAGTTGTCCTCTGACCTCTAGAAGCTCATGCCGTGGCATGCACACACTAACCTCTCAGAAATAAAATAATTTTTAAATTATGCAACTATATATATATATATATATATATATTCTTTTTATTTGTCCACATTTCTCAGGGCTCTCCCCATTCCCCTGCCTCTACTTCCCCTTCATATCGCCCATTTTAGTAATAATTAGATACATACAGATTAGAGATGCATGAGCCAACGTCTCAGCATTAGTAGCAAAAACAGTGAGTCTGTAAGAAACAGTATATTTTAGAATGAAATGGACATCTTTTTTGAGGGTTAAATACTCATTAAATTTTATGTTTTACAGGGCTTATACTGAGTTCAATATTGTAAAACTATTGATTCAACAGCGAACCTAGAAATTTTATAGGCACTTTTGTAGGAGCTTTGTCTTTGCTCTGGAAACTGTTATTGGGCATGTTAAGGCTGTAATGATATGCTTCTTCTAAAAAAAACTAAAGAATAATATTAAAAAATGTAGGAAACAGCATATCTTGAAATGGAGATCTTATTTACAGGGTAAAAACACATTCAATTTTATATCTTACAGGGTTGATACTGAGTTCAATATTGTATAACTGTATTCATTCAACTGTGAACCTAAAAATTTACAGCCACTTTTGAAAGAGATGTATCCTTGCTCTGGAATGTGTTACTGAATATGTTAAAGCTGTAATGAAATGCTTCTAAAAAAATTTTGAAAATAAAAGACCAAAATTAAATAAATAAATAAAATAAAAATAAATAAATAAAACAAAAAAACCTAGTGGGACAAGTAAGAATTATCTGTGGAAAATTTAGACTGAAAGATAATGAAAATACAACATATTAAAAATCTTAGGGGGACATTTGGCATGGCTGCATATGCCTGCAATTCTAGATCTTAGGAGGCGGAGGCAGGAAGATCATGAGTTCAAGGCCAGCCTGGGCTACACAGCTAGCTCAAAAGATGAAAAAAAAAATCTTATGGGAACTTGGTGTAGAGGGATAGAGTTTACTGGTGTGTTTGCCTTGCATGTGCAAGACCTGGGTTTGAGTCCCAAGCAAACACACACACACACACACACACACACACACACACACACACACCTTAAGGGATGCAGCTAGAGTCATGCTTAAGGAAAAGTCATAAATTTTTGCTTAAATTAACAAATGTGAAGGCTAGGCTGGCGAGCCAGCTCAGCAGACCAAGGCTGAAGACCCGGGTTCAATTCCCAGGTCCTCCCACAGGGCGGAAAGAGAGAACCAATTCCTGCAAGTTGCCTTATGACCTATGTGCACACGCATACACACACAAAATAAACAAATAACAAAAATTAAAATTAAAAACTTTAAGGAAAAGATGAAGGACAGGAAACGATCTAAGTATTCACTCAAAGAAAACAGAAGAAAAAAGAACCTAAAACCCTTCCCTCAAGTTCAAAGGAATTTACAGAGAGACTATCAGAATTAATGAGAGAATTCAGCAAGGTTTCTTTATATCACACAAATGTACACTTTTCCACAACCAGGAAAAGGTTATTAGAAAATGGGGGGGTGGCAACATCTGTACCTTAATGCCTTGTCAGAACGACTAGCAGCATATAGGCCTAAAACCCTACCAAGCACATAGTAGGGGCACAACAATGGCTCCCAACAGCATTATTGCTGCTAATGCCAGTTTCCTCTGCCCAGGTCCAGTCCTAACTGGTGGACTCTTGTCTCAAAGGAAATCATATGATCCATCTCCTTCCACACCTCCTTTCTGGCTGTAAAACCTCTCCAAGCTTCCCTATGACTCTGCATGGAGGTGGACCTCCACCACATTCTGGAGAAGCTAGCCTGAATCCAGAGGATGCTGCACACAGGCAAGAAAGATGATCCAGCAGAGGTGAGCCTCCTCCATAAAGGAAAAAGAAAATCAATCTCTTAGATGGATACTTATCCATGTGGGGAAATGTCCAGGCGACATTGGAACACGAAAAAAAATATTGTGCAACTTCGATTTTGGTTTTGTTGTTGTTCTTTGTTTTTAAAGTATAGATGGCCATGGTGGGTCATCCCTCTAATCCCAGCACTCAGTGGATACAAGAGGATTAGGAGTTCAAGGTTAGCCTGGGCTACAGATCTTGTTTAAAAATTTAAAAACCCAAAAGAAACATTTATAATGAGGCTGCATTTGCCTAGCATATACAAGACCTTAAGTTTTATTCCCAGCATGCATGTGCACACGTGCATGCGTGCTTGCACAACCAGAGAGAAAGAGAGAGAGAGAGAGAGAGAGAGAGAGGTGTATATGGGTCTTGGAGGGGGTCTCTCCTTTTTATAATCACAGTCATTTATTTTGTGTGTGTACGTGCATGTGCTCCTGTGCATGTGTGAAGGTCAGAGGAGAACTTGTGTGAATCAGTTCTCTCCTTTCACCATGACCAAGCTCAGGTTGTCAGGCTTGGCAGCAAGAGCCTGTATACCCACTGAGCTATCTCACCAGCCCTAGGTCTATTTCTATATATTTTAGAAAAAATAATGGAAAATACAGATGTCACTGTTACTAGTATTTATCTGGAAGAAGACAGAATAAGGATGCTGGTTATTTTCTTCATGTATAAATTCCTACATATGTATGTTGTATATAAGTTGGAATGTGTGTATGAGAGAGAGAGAGAGAGAGAGAGAGAGAGAGAGGTTTTCATGTAGCAGTTGACACCATAATTTCTCGTAGGGAAAATAGCATGAGTTTCTGGGAAAGAAGAATGAATTTGGGGAAGTCTGGGGCGGCATACGCTATAGCAGCTGGTGGAAAGTCCCTGGAGAGGAGAAATTGAGGGCCCTCTGAGAACAGCCGTGTTCTTAGAACTGTGGACGCTACACCCATGGGAACATCCCCTTGGTCTCACCGCCACTCACCCCACCCTCAGCGAACGTGGCCTAATTCTGAACACGCTGTGTGTGGGGTTTTGCGGCATTGGAGGAAGCAGCTGAATTTCACATGTGCATCACGGTGATGAGGACAGAGACAGTGCAAGCACGTGCAAGTCGAGGCAGCCTAGAACATGCAGTTGGAGACCCCGGAGGCCAGGTGTGGAGTCAAGAGCCCCTCCTGATGGCTCTGAATCTCAGGGGACTGAGACCCAGCTGACTGTGGGCGGCATAGCCTCTGGTATACATTACCCTCAAAGCAGAAGCAACATAACTGGCAAAGAGCGTTTCTTTCCCAGGCAGGGGGTCTGTGTGCTGGCCAGGCGGGCACAGCCTCCCAGTCCCTCTCCATGTAACTATGAAGACCGTGGGGAAAAACACTTGCAACACAGCAGGGTGTAGGGCACATGAAGTCCCGGCCCCAGGCTTGCTGTGACCGAAAGGATATCAAACAGCCCTTACATGTGGTGGGGACCAGAGTGAGTGTACAATTGAAAACTCTTGTGTCAAGAGTGCCAGGCGGCGCCTGGCCTTTTCCTCTGTCTGTGATTTTTGTTGTTGTTGGTTTGACGTTTGTGTAATAAAAACAGGAAGAAGTTGGTGAGGGGTCTGTATTTGGTCAGTTGAGGGAAGTTTCTTCATTCCTTGCCAACTTTTGCTCTCACTGCCCCTTGTTCTAGAAATGAAGGGACATGCCAAGGGGACCAGGATCTGCCTGCCAGGGGCCCCACACAAAGCCTCTCCTCTCCCCTTTGTAGAAATTTCACGGGGTGGGAGTTGTGTCCGTTTTACAGATAAGGAACTTGAGGCTCAGAAATTTCCCACAGCTGGTATGCGTCACACTCTGAGTCAGGTCTGAGAGAAGTGGAGGAGCCCGGGTCCTAGGACTCACCGTGTAGATGGATTCTTCCGGAGGCTTCATGGGTCTGTTGGTGGGTTTAGGATCTGGGCATGTCCCAGTGGGTTGCTTCCCTGGAACCGACATCTGTTTCTGTGGGGAGAAGAAAGCCAGAGGCTGTAGGGGTTGAAGAAAAGTGTCTCTCCCTGTCTCCTTCCCCGTACAGGCCCACCAGAGAGCAAGCATTGCTGACTGTCATGGGGCCACACAGAAATTAATCACGCAACACTTCCCACCCACCCTTCTGAAGCCAGAGGAAATGCACAGACCATATGAGGTATTGTCATGGCAGAGTGCCTGACTCTGGGGAAGACAGGGCCTTGACCTGAAGCCAGCCTGGGTAGGCCCCAAGGGGGTGCCAGTCAGTTCTGTCCAGTTCTACCCTGCTCCCAACTGGCTATGTAAGACATCTCTCTGTTCTCAATGCCTTGAGCAACAGTATGTAGCAAGACTGTTGTAAGCATTTAAGGAGGGGACAACCATGGCACTGAGGAAGCTCTCCATCAACCACACTCATTTGTTAAGCACTTCTGTTAGATACACAATGTGGGGAGATGGACCCCATCCTGGCCTCCTTGAGCTTGGGGTCTAGAGGAGAGATGGACAGTGAGGTAGGAGACTGGTTTTAAAAAAACGTGCTGTGTGGGGTTGGAGAGATGGCCCAGCGGTTAAGAACACTGGCTCCTCTGGCAGAGGGTGCAGGCTGGGTCTGCGGCACTCACATGGTGACTGACAGCTGTCTGTAGCTCTACTTCCAGGGGCTCCGACGCCCTCTTCTGACCTCTGTAGGCATTGCACGATATGGGTGCACTTACATATATGCAGGCAATACACTCATTCATACACATAGAATAAAAAAATAAAATATAAACAAAACAAAAACATTTTTTAAAAACCTGCTGTGTACATTTATGTGTGCCGAGTTCAGACAGAGAGCTCCCTGCGCACGGGGACCAGTGACTCAGGAACGAATGCAAAGGTGAAATATGATGGCAGACGTGCATTCAGCACGGAGGAGAGAAGAGGGGTCCAGGCAGAGGCAACAGCAGGCATGACGAGACCCACAGGACTGAGGGTATTAAAACAGAGAGCTCAGCCCAAGAGGCGAACAGCCCAGATGGACAGGGCGACCTGCAGGGCTTCGTGAACAGCACAGACAGCAGGAAGCACGAGGGCTCCAGGTGGGGTGGCTGGGCCGAGCCAGCTTTGGAAAACTCCTGAGGGCTGTTCCGAATCATGAGTGGAAGACGGGGAGGCTGGGCCGGCCTGCTGGGAAGGTACAGGGCCGGGGACAGTCAGAGGGGCAGAGGGAGGTGGTCTGGACGCCCCCCAGGACGCCCCCCTCATCGCAGGCACACTACCAACAATACAGCAACAACGGCCTCATCTCGGGGCAGGAGCTAATTAAAAACCCTGGCTGCCTGCCAGTCCCCAGCCCATTTACTCCTGGATTAGCACTCGAGAGCTACTTAACTCACAGGCAGAAGCCGGCGCCACCCCAGTGTCAGCATCCTACAACTCTGAATGTGGAGCCAGGCAGGGGGACGTGCCTTGTCGCGTGCAGGCCTCAACAAACCTGCAGACAAGTCCACATGTCAACTCTGCTCTGCACATGAAGTGCAGGCTCAGAGAAGTTGGGGGATTGCTGAGACCACACAGCTAGGAAGTGACAGGGGCGGGATTTGAACCCAAGTCTATGTTCACTAAGATGCCAACCTGGAGCTTTGGTTGCTGTTTTGTGAGCATGCATCAGTCTCACAGACACAGACGTGCTGCCATCTATGTCCTGTATACTTTACAAAGATACCTGGGACTTGTCCTTATTGTCGTTTAATTCTCTTAACAGCCTGAGGGAGTGGGCATGACTTTGCCCATTTAACAGAGAGGGAAACTAGGGCCTGCCAAACTACTAAATGGCTTTCCTTAGAGGAAGCACAGACACCTAGCCCTCAAATCTGGCATCACCTTCCTGCACTGCTTCTGGAGACACTGCCACAGTCAGAGACCAGGACCACTCAGGGCACCTTGGTGCCTCCTCTTGTTAAGATAGCTGGGTCCTGGCACCTCCTGTTCTGAGCCTGCTGGCCCTTGATGCCATCAAGGTTGAAGGACAAGAACTCATGAGCAGTGGCTGTTCAGGGGCCACCTGAGTCAGCTATTTGGATACAAGGTGAAAAAACACAGGTCCTGTTGTCAGACCCTGTGGGCAACTGTGCCAGCCCTCCCCCATGCCAGACCTGGCTGGGCAGTGGGGATCTTGGGGTGTGATGGGGTTGCCACCGATAGCTCAGGGAGCTGAGAGGTACTATGGGTCTCAGGAAGGAGTTTGAGGCTACAGGGGATTGCAGATGGTAGGTATGTGCAGCAGAGGGGAAGGGGGGGACAGGGAGAAGAAGGAAGAAGGAAGGAGGTGGGTAAGGGTAAGGCCACAGAAGGTCACGACCCACAGGTTTCTTTGCTCTGTTGCATGTGGGAGGGAGGGCAGTGGGAGCTGCTGGGGCAGGAAGTGGTCAGATCTGTGCTTCCCAAGCTACCTCTGTGGCCACAGATGAAGGGTGGGGCAGCTGGGGATGAGGCTAAAATGTCCAGGAGAGGAGCCCCACCCAGCCCACCAGGAGGCCTGGGCTGAGGAGGGACTCCTATGAAGGATAAGGGGAGCACCCTTGAAAACTCACGGTGTGCTCTTTTGTTGTGGAGGTATGGGGATGCTCTGTCCCCAGGAACCAGCCCTGTCCATGCCAGGGCTCGGGCCCAAGCAGCCATCACTTGCCTTTTCAGTTGTGATTACCAGATGGATCAACAAACCACTGTGGATTCTCTCTCAGTGCCCAGTTCTCTGTTGCCCAAGCATCCTCTCCCCAGCAGGCCGCAGTGAGGGAACCCCAGGTCTGGGGTGGGCTCTAGCTCTGCACACTGCCAACAGCAACCCAAGAAGACTATTGAACTACAGCTTCCCTGTGAAATGGAGCGATAAGCTCACCATGTGCCCTGGCCCCGTCCAACTCGTCTCTCAGAAGTCAGTGTGTACATATCCCATCATTCCTTCCTCCAGCACCTACTATGTGCCAGGCTCCTAGGGACACCACGTCTCTGTCCTGTAGCGGGGCTGCACTCTGGTGGGCTGATGACATAAATGCAGAAGCCAGGGGGTGGGCAAGCAAGGGGCCTACAGAGGGTAATGGAGCCCAAGCCAGGGCTGCAGAAGGGACTGGATCCTGGAGAGACTGAGGGATTATATGAAAAGCCAATCACAGTTCCAAAGTTTTGGTCCTGAGCCCCTGGGTGCTGAGAGGTAGAAGGTTCAGGGGCTTGAAGAGTGCTGCTTAGATCACATGAGGTGGAGGGCCACTTGGGGAGGGGGTCTGTCAGCTCATCAATAGATGAGGAGCACAAACCCAAGCAACAGATCGGTCACCCCAGGTGCACAGAAGAGCTCTGAGAAAGGAACCCAGGCTCTGCCAGGACTGTCTTCACGCCTCCAGCCAGGTGGGAGCTAGCACACCTGCTCCTGTGACCACCACCTTCTCAGGAGGGTACCTGTCCTGGTGCTCAAAGTACCTCTCTAACCCCTCCATTCCTTCCGTCCACAGTCATGATGCTTAGATTCTCCACTGGAGAAACTGAGGCATAGAGGAGTTAATTGCCCGTCCAAGTTCACAGAGCTATAAGAGGCAGAGTTACAATATAAAACTAGGGCCAGGAGATGGCTTAGCAGGTAAAGGCACATGCTGCCCAGCTGATGACCTGAATTCAATCCCCAGGATTTACATGGTGGAGAGAGAAAACAGACTCCCTCAAGTTGTCCTCACACACACACACACACACACACACACACACACACACATTAATAATTAATGTAATTTTAAAAGAATATAAACCCAGACCCAAGGGTGCTTTCAAGCCCCGACCCCTGTCTTCTAAACAGGTTTCCTAGCCTTCAATCTAAAGTTCATCTAATGTCTGCTTAAGAAGTGAATGCACCCATTTACTAATGACCATGAAAGGACTCTGCAAATTATAAACCCTTCAGCAGATACTGAGTACCTACTATGTGCAGGGTCCTGAGGCTGAGGCTGCAGCAAAGAGCAGGCAGTCAGGCATGGCAGGAGAGACGACAGAGTTGAGAGATGGAGTGATGGGAGCCCCAGGGGAGGTCTCTCCCCCAGGGAACTGCTATGAGCAGGAGGCAGTGGGGTAAAAAACTGGAGCAAACTGCCCCCTCCATCTGCGCTCAGCCGTAACTCTGCCTTGTGCTTGCTGTGTGACCATGGGCAAGTCACAATCTCTCTAAGCTTCACTCTAGAGCTGTGAGACAGGAAGAAACATCCTCACAGAGCTGTGGAAGGAAACACATGGAAGTGCGTGAGGGAGGCTAGACACACAGCATTGTCTAGGCTCGTCTCCCCTTGTAGGCAGCTTAGTATGTATGTAGGGGCTCTATCTGGGGAGCTGCAAATGGTGAGCATGAGGGCCTGTGTCTTTGCTGGATTCTCAGAGAGATGTGTGTCCTGGAAATCTCTGGAAAGCCTGGTTTCTCACAATAGGATCAAAATGGGTCTGTGCGTTTATGGTGTGTCCTCCCCAGGGCCTGAGACACAACTGTAGGGCAGTGGCAGCCCCTCTGCTCCTAGAAACCTAACCAGGTCCATAGCATGGGTGGAGGGGAAAGTCCCGTGTGTCTCCTGTTATGTGTGCACGTGGCCCATACATACCTTCTTCCAGAGCAGCAGTGCTGTACCCAGCACACTCAGGACACTCAGCAGGCCGGTAAAGCCAAGGAGGAGGGCCTTCTGGGGGTTAAGTGGGGGTGGCTGATACCCTGTGTCTGGGAGGAGGACAGGGAGCAGAGGGTTAGTTACACAGGACAAACTAGGGCCACCTGGCCCACCATCCCCAAGCCCCAAAGCCCCATGCTGCCCTTTATACATTTCCAAGCCTCCCTGTAACCTGTGACCTTGTGAGGCCCTTGTGAGGCCCTCGTGAGCCCCTTCAGGGCCTGGCTTTGCTAAGCCTCCTGTGTATGTTGACTGTCTTGATACTCTAAGGACAAGGACCAGGTCATTTGTTCCTTTAGTGTCCCTATCTCAGTGAGCTGCACCACTGACGGCTGCCTAGGGGACCCTGGTGAGTTGTTCATCTTTGGGAGCTTCCCTTTCCTGTATGTGGAATGCTCATCATATGGGTGAGTGTTGTGAGGGTGAAAGACGCAGACTTATGCTGAACTGGCAAGAAGGTGCGCCAGAAGGCGCAAGGGCCCAGTCCTCCCCGTCTCCTGAACCCTCCCTCTATCCATCCCTCCATCCTTCTTCCCTTCCTCCATCTGGCTTCCAGAGGACCAGCCCAGTTCTGGGCCCACCATAGTTATTTAAGTGCCTCCCACCAGCAGGTAGCCTATGCATCCTCACTGAAGGCTTTGATAGACAGATCACTGCCATGAAGGTTAGGCCCAAGGTCACATCGAGGCAAACAATAGGGCAAGGATTCAAACCCAGGTCTATAGGGTTCCAAAGCTCCCAGCCTCTTCCAGTGGGAATTACAGAGGCAGGTAGAAAAAGACCCAGGACTTTGACCATGGCTTGCTCTTAATTTGGGGGTCTCCCACCTTCGAGAATGTCTCACATCTAGGAATTGTTTCCAGAAAGATGTGACGCTCACGTAGGCAAGATACCCACAAGTCCATGTATGCACACACCTGACCCCCACTACAGATGGAACCCTGAGTTCAAGGAGCTGAGTGACCAACCACTCTCAGGTCACCTGCCAGAGGCGACTAGCGGCAGATCCACATCTGGGACCCTTTTCTTTCCACAGAAAGGTTGGGTGCCTGGCATACCTTCAGGGCAGGGGCCCCTGGGAACGCTCTATTCTGCTTTGTAAAGCTGAAAGACAAGACCGACGGCTCTCCACAGAAAACTATGTTGGGTGACCCCTGCAGGTCCTTTCCCCTGGGAGGATCCAGGAGGAGGACTCACCTCTGACCAGGATGAAGGTGCCATTGCCCTGCACTGTGGAGCCCCGCCAATGGACAGAGCAGTAGTACGTGCCCGTGGCCGATGCATCTGGCAACCTGGGTCTAACCAGGCAATCCAAGGTCTGGTTCTCTGCGCCAGGCTGGCAGGTAATCAGCTTCGCTGAGCTGTTCTCATAGAAATGAGTGCCGTGGAGATCCACGTAAAAATAAGTGACAGTTAAGCCTTTGTGTTCTGAGATATCCTGGTAGTTAACTCTGCAGCTAAAGGAAGCAGGTATGTTGGCCAGGGAGACCACGATGGGAAGACCAGTGTGGGTCACGGACAGCCCTCCTGTGGGGGAAGCAACAGGGTGGGGTGACAGGTCACTGAAAGCTTCCTCACCCGACCCATACCTTACCTCCTGCGTGTTCACTGTGAACAGGGTAACTTTGCACAGAGATTCCATCTCTCCTGGATACACCTTGAGACCAGGCAAGAGCCTTACTTTACAGAGGAAGACTCTGAGGGTCAGGGTGGCCAAGTTACTAGCTCCAGATCCTTCAGTAGGGAGTGAAGTGCAGACACACCCAGGGCTTTGGGAACCACAAAGCCTGTGCTCTTAACCTCGCTCCTTCCTACAGGCCAGGAAGGAAGGAGTCAGGAAAGCAGACTACAGAAACCTGAGCGCTTCCTGGCAGGGGACAGAGAGAGCAGGTCTTCCCCTGGCTCTGCCTGAGGCGAGGCAGGCCAGCAGGCAGAGAGCCGGACCATTCCTGGAATCAGGGCTTGAAAAGGACTTGTCAAGTTTCCCTGTGGTATAACAAGCGATTCCCTTGGGAGCACTTCTCCAAGGATGCAGAGGTGCTCACATGTGGCCTCTTCATGTTCACTGCCCATCTCAAGACCAGTTCCAGAGCAGCCACTCCATCCTATCCCCCAGCTCATCAGAAGCACCTCAGGAAACAGTCTGAACACTCTCAAAGCAGAAACCCATCCTGACTGGGTCTCCCACAAGCTTCTAAGATGCTGCTCAGATTTGGGCCAGGGTCAGCAACCACCCCATCCCCCAATGACTTCGACAACATGGGCCTCCTAGCTCCGATAGTCTTTGCCTCTGGGGCCCTTCTCTAGAAGCTGAACAGCAGACGGTTTTAAATTGAGGTCGGCAGCAAGCAGCCAAGAACACGCAGGCCGGCGTGTTAATCGGGAGACGATCATGCGTTTGGAGAGGCTTAGAAAGTCTTGGGATTTATTTTGCTGAGGAAAGCGAGCCATGGGCCTCCTGCCTATGGTGTGGGCTGGCATGAGGCCAGGCTGGTCTCTTCTGGCTTCTTCAACTTCCCCCAGCGGGAGGGCGTCCTCAGGGGAGGCCAGGCCTTCAGGAAGACTCCAGGGCAGATATGGAGATGGCTCTCCACACTGAATTCTTACAGCTCTGGACAGGCTGATATTTTGAGTTTACTATTGGGTCCCTTAAGAGACATCCCATCACTAAAGAACTAGGGGGCACTGATAGTGTCCTATTCACTGTTAGAGTGGGAAAATGCTCCCTTTGGGATATTCATGGAGCTGGTGCCCAGGCCCCCTCCCTGACGAGGAGCCCCTGTCCCTGGCTATGCACAGTACATCAGCATGCTAGTTTTGCCTTAAAACAAGGAGCCTTGATTCAAGGCAGAGGTTGTCTGAGATACCACAGGGCTGGGTAGCAGGAGCACAGGGCAGGTGCAATGGCATAATCTCCCACGGTTCCAGATGGGCTGGCAAAGACAGGACGCCAGAGGATGGGGTGAAGTACAAAGACAGAGCTGTTCCCACTCCCACAGCGACGCATGCAGCACACAGTGCCTAAGCTCTAAGCCTCTGCGTGTGCTTCTCTGCCTGCATGCATGTTGCCTGCAGCTGCCTCGACCTTCATCCCCCTACCTTGGCTCCTGTGCCTGTTCCCCCTCCACCTGTATAGCCTTCTCTACCTGTGGCCCCTCTACTTAAAACCCTTTATTTGTGGCCCCACCACCAGTGGTCCCTCTACCTGTGGCCTTCTTTACCTAGGGCTCCTTTATCTGAACTCCCTTCTACCTGTACCCCCTCCCCGTGACCAACCCCTAAGACCCTAGACTTGGTTCTGCAGCCGTTCCCAGCATCTGATCCTCCTGTCGGGCTCTCGACCTGCCCCCGTGAGTCTGCCAGGGTAAACAGAGCTGGGCTGGCTTATCCAGGGTTTCCAATTGAGTGGTGGAAGTTGGAACCTCACCAAAGAAACCGAAAGAGTGGTCATTCCTCCTTCCCCAGAGCCCTGCTTCTCCTCCTGAGTTAGGAGGCCATGCTGGGACTAAGGGAAGGTAGATGTGCTATCAGCATGATGAAGCCACTGTCCTGTTTGTCCTGGCAGGAAGACATCCATCCAATTATCCTGAAAAATTCCCCTCCATTTGAGGCATCCTAGAAAATGAGGGAATCTGCTAGCACAATTAAGCAGATCTTTACAATGCTGGGGAAATCTATAAAAATAGACATCTATTGTTCTACAGACTTGTGGGATTTGCTGTTTTAAGATCAGAGACTTAAGATCATGAAAACACAGGGCCCAGGCTCCGGCCGGCCATAGCACGTGGAGGCATAAGAGCGGGAGCCTCGGGTCCTGATGAAAATGCTGTCTCTATAAGAAGAGAGGACACAGTTCCTACCATGTCACATGAGCAATGACACCTGATCTGCAGATGGGCCGAGGTCCAAGAGGAAGAGGAACATGCAGCAACCAGGGCGTCCGGCCAGATGTTGACTCCCATCGCCTCTAACGTCTCTCCTTTGCAGGAGTGTCAGCATCCCTCAGCCTAGACCGTGCAGCTGCCCGGCTCCCACCCTCTCCTCTGGACCTGTGCTCCCACAAGGCCTCCTTTGGGGGGCAGGTGTCGGGGTCCAGCCCTCTGCCCCCATCCAGTTGGCTGCCAGTGAGAAGTGGTTCCCATTTAAAGTCCAATGCTGCAGATCAGCTCCTAGGTATTCTGAGTCCGCTCTCTTCTACCACTTGTTCTGTCCCCCTACAAACACAGACGGGACACCAGGTAGTTTGCAGGCCCTGTCCGACCTGTCAGCATCCCCAGTGTGGTAGGAAAGACTGATATGAACAGAGGAGCCTAGGGTAGAAAGGTTAGGGGGAAGCTGGGGAGGTAGGTGAGGAATATTAAGTCTGTCTGGGCAGGTGGGGAAGGTTGGTGACGTGGGAGTTAAAGACATCTGTAACTTGGAAGTGAGGCGATATCCACAGAAAGGAAACAACATGCATAGAAAATCTACTCCAGTTGAGTACTACACAGGCTATGTCAATCAAATATCATGAGGTAATAATTGTAACTACACTCTGAAGACCAAAAACCAGAGGTTCAGCAGAGCATGGTGGCGCACGCCTTTAATCCCAGCAGAGGCAGTGGATCTCTGTGAGTTCAAGGCCAGCCTGGTCTACATAGTGAGTTCCAGGCCAGCTGGGGCTACAGGAAGACCAAAAAACAGAGGGCTGGGCCAGCAAGATGGCGGGTTCAGTGGGTAAAGGGGCTTGCCACCAAGCCTGATGGCCCGAGTTGGATCCCTGGGACCCGCATGGTAGAAAGAGAGAATTGACTCCTTCAAGTTATCCTCTGACTACACACATGCCATCACAGTCACACACCATGACAGTCACATACACATAGACACACATACAAGAAATAAATAAACAAATGTAAAAAAGAGGGTCTTAGGGACCCAAAGCTACAGGAATCATGAACAAAAGAGCTGCACTTTGAACTAGGATTCACCTGACTCTGCTGAGAGAAAAGAGTCAAGGCCATAGACACTGGATCAGGAGGAGGTGGTAGTCATGGCAGAGCCAGGCACAGTAGCCATCTTTGCTGAGGACAGGTTTGTCACATCCTGGTGGCAGTCATAAATTCGCAGTCCAGTCACTGACAAGTGGTTGCACATCCGTCAGCTTGTGTTGCATGGATTTTGACCCTCGGCAGCATGTCCCTACAGGACAATGTGGTTGGGGCAGGGAGCTAGCTGGGCATCCTTTGGAGTTCCACTTATGCAACTGCCTTGAGGCTCAAACACCCAAGGAGCAGAACTGAATAGACTCTACATTCGTAGGGGTTGAGGAGGCATCTGAGGGCTTCCTCAAGTGCCCCATGGAGCTTACTCGACACACTGCAGTTCCCAGAGCACAGTGATACTGACCCTAGCATGGAGCAAGGCAGGGGGCTCTGTCCCTACATGGTTCCTCCCTCCCTATGCACTCAGGGTGATCATAGGGAAGGATGAGGAGGGGGTCTGAGTGGGCTTTGGCTCCATTGCTCACAGGTGCCCTGAGTGGTGTGGGAGCAACCTTGATGGTTGTCAAGGTCAGTGTTTTGGCTGTTATAGGGGACTTGCCCTTCTGTTCATTTTCAAGGCTCCACAGTTCCTCAAGGCAGGCTCAGCTAGGGTACATCAGGCTCAGGGAGATGCTCCCAGGAGCATCTAGTGTCCTCTAGTGTCCTCTGCAAGAGAAGGGACCCGATGCCTCCACCTTGGAGAGGTCAGGGCACAGGGCCCAGAGGGTGCAGCAAGAACAGAGTCAGGCAGTGGGTAAGGAGGAAAGGGGGAACAACAGTGAGTTTTCTGCCTTACAGCTGCTGAGCGTGCCTCCTTCAGCCCAGGGAGAAAACGGTAAGGCAGGGAGAATTGAAGGTCAGGTGGGGGTGTCTCTGGATGGGAGCCTGGAAGCCTGTGTGATGGTGATCCAGAAAGGAGCAGGAAGGTAGGTAGAATTGGTCAGGTGTGTGTGTGTGTGTGTGTGTGTGTGTGTGTGTGTGTGTGTGTGGTGTAGGGGTCTCTCTGGTTAAGAGCCTGTGAACCTATGTGAAGGTACAGGCAGGAAAAGTTGAAGGTCAAATTGGAATGAGGTGGGGTCTCAGGGGAAGCTCTGGACAGGAGGCTGTGTGAAGGTGTTTAGACTGATGCTGGGTACAGAAGGGAAGGGCACCCCAGAGGGTGATGTCTGGAGGGGCAGGTGCAGGGGGTGGGGCAAAGGAGTAAGGCCAGTCAGAGACAGGAAGGGCCCAGACTCCCCAGGACCACGACCTGACTCACTGCAGCCCAATTTGGCTCTGTCTTATTTCGCCTCCTGCTCATACAAATGTAAGCACAGAGAGCTCCAATTAGGTAGCACAGGCCGCTGCTGAGGCTGCCCACTCACTTCCAGTACATTTCAGAGAGGACACACTTACTCTTTCCCTGCATCTCCAAGCACTGCAAGGAAGCCTGGGGCTTGACCACAAATGCGGATGGGGACCAGAGGTGTCAGGTGCCAGAAAGCGGCGGACCCAGATTTCAGTCCTAGTTCTATCACTCAAAGGCTGTGCCACCTTTAGTGGGTAACTTTGCTTCTCTGAACCTCAGAATCTTCACCGTACTATAGGAAGAGGAACAATGCCAACTTATACGGCTGCAATGGGATTAAAGGGGACCAAGAATCGGATGTGCTTGGCACAGGGCCAGGCTTCCCCTCCCCAGGACACAAGGAAGTCAGGTGTCCTCTCTATAAAGGGGAACTCCAGCCCTGTCTGTTTAAGTGACACATCCACAGCAGGGGTCTGCCCCTGACCCAGTCTTGCCTACTACCTCTAGCCCTGCCCTGACCAGACACTGGGGTGGGTGCCACCTGGGGTGTTGACTGGTGGCCCTGCCCCGGTTTCTGTCTAGGGCTGCAGGAAGAGCATTCTCCCCATAGCTGTCTTTTGTTCCTTCCTCCTTCCAGCCTGTATTCAGCCTCCTGGCCGTGATTTAGTCCACCACCCGCTGGTGCCCAAGTCCTTTCCTTGCTAATTCTTCTTCTGACTCTGTGGCCACTTAAACTGATGTCAGCGCTGGGTGGAGACACCTGGGACCTCTGTGCTGACTCAGTGGCAGGAAGAGATTTGCAATGAGGGAACCTGCTCCTAGTGTGTGGGTACCTTCCCTAGCAGCCTTCCACTGTGTCCCCACCACAGTGCTCCCACCTGCCTTCTGAAGGCTCCCATCCAGCCTTCTTCCTGCAGGAGCCCTGAGTCTCCAGAGCAGGGCTACCCTCTCCTCCTGTATTCCCAGAGACCCACAGACTCATCCTGTCCCTGTCCTGCCTGACCCAGTAGGGCCTCCCCTCTGTACGAGGCCCAGGAAAAAAATCTGAAATGAATTCACAGAGTCAAGACAAACAATTTTTTTAAAATGGAAAAGGAGGCAAGAGGATCAGAAGTTCAGAGTTGTCCTTCTCTACAGAGCAAGTTTGAGACCAGCCTGGGCTCCATGAGACCCTGACTCAAAAAATGAAGGTGTAGGGGGTAGCTAGAGAGATGGCTCAGCGGTTAAGAGCACTGGTTGCTCTTGGAGAGGACTTAGGTTCAAATCCCAGCACCCACATGGTGGCTAACAGCTATCTGTAACTCCAGTTTCAGGGGATCTGATGCCCTCTTCTGACTTCTGCAGGCATTGCATGACATGGGTGCACTTACACATATGCAGGCAAATACTCATACACATAAAATAAAAATAAATTTAAAAAAAAGAAAAAGAGTTGATCATAACCTAA
>NW_008348199.1:3477872-3478147 GCF_000622305.1 Nannospalax galili | reverse complement strand
TCTCAGAGTGGCTATGAGTTCAAATATACCTCAAAACAAAATCCAGGTTAGGAACACCTTCACAGCCAATCAATGGAAAATTAATGTATTTTAAATGCCTTTACACCAAACATTTTTCATGATGTTTTCATTTTTACTCTTTGATTAGGTTCTTTTAAAAAAGGTTTTATTATTATTTTTTTAATTTTATGTGTATGTGTGTATTGCCTGTATGTAGGTAAGTGCACCTATGTGGTGCAATGCCTGCAGAGGACAGAAGAGACTGTTGGATCCCT
>NW_008348199.1:3461527-3477844 GCF_000622305.1 Nannospalax galili | reverse complement strand
CATGTATGTAAGTGCACCCGTGTTGTGCAGTGCCCACAGAGGTCAGAAGAGTGTGTCGGATCCCCTGGAACTGAAGTTACGAATGGTTGGTAGTTGCCACATGGATGCTGGGAAAGTATTGCCTGCATGTATGTAAGTGCACCCGTGTCGTGCAGTGCCCACAGAGATCAGAAGAGTGTGTCGGATCCCCTGGAACTGAAGTTACGAATGGTTGTTGTAGCCCCAGCTGTCCTGGAACTCACTATGTAGACCAGGCTGTACTTGAACTCACAAAGATCCACCTACCTCTGCCTCCTGAGTGCTGGGATTAAAGGCATGTGCCACCACGCCTGGCAGAAATATACTCTTTTAAAGGGAGCTAAAACTTCAGAGGCCATTTCCCTAAATGTGGGGTCATCAATACGCAGACATGGATGGCAACATGGAGGGGTTGGGGACAGCAATCCTCAGAACTGACCCCTACAAGTATCAAGGGGCTGCCACTGTAAGTCTGGCTCAAGGAGGCCCTGTGGCTCTCAGAAGAGATGTGGCCCCATGAACTTGTGACAAGGCAGCCCAGCATCCTCGGAGGACAGACATCAGCCCTCTCTTCTGTGGGGGAAGGAGGCACATGGGAATAAACTTGAAATTTGCTTACTGACGATGCTCACCCAAGAGCTTAAATCTTTCCTTCACCCCCAGAGTCTCACCTCCACACTCTGTTCCAGCTGCTCCCCTCCACAGCGACCTCCCCCAATCCACCCCCACCCCCACCCCCGAGCTTTGGCCAGCTCCCAGCTCTGCCTGCAACTCAATCCCTCCTGTGGCAGCTGAGCAAGACGTGAGG
Source organism: Nannospalax galili (assembly GCF_000622305.1). Taxonomy (NCBI): domain Eukaryota; kingdom Metazoa; phylum Chordata; class Mammalia; order Rodentia; family Spalacidae; genus Nannospalax; species Nannospalax galili. The sequence continues at coordinate 3,477,018 of NW_008348199.1, read as the reverse complement.
GCCCTAGCTTGCTGATCAAAGGTATCCGTCCCAACTCAGGTCGATTTTAAAGGAAAACACTTTGATTCCCGGCTCCAGAACAAAGCCTTTCCCACGGTCTTTTTATCAGGCCAGGAGTTTGCCCTCCAATTCCGTTCTGGCATCTTTCAGAGCTGCAAGCAACTCTTTAAAGGCCCTTCTAAAGGGTCCTCAGGAAGATTCAGACTGGTTTATCCTTGAGCCCCAGTCATGTGCCTGGGTATGAATCTCAGGACACCACAGGAAAGCGGGCACGTCTATCAGGACAAGGCAAGCCTGTGGCCAAGTGGCTGGCGCAGGTGTTGCAAGGCGACCTTTGAACAGCGGGTGTCTTATGGAGTTTTAGTGCTAATGTTCTCTGAATGGCACCCCCAGATTGGCTGTCATGTTGTTCAACACCTTTGAATCGCAGTTGCACACAGATGTGTCTTGGCTGCGGGCCCTTTCCACAGCCTGTTCCCATCCGGTTCTCACATGTCTAGACCCCAGACCCCAGGGCACACAGTCGCTAAATGGAGACAAAGCAAACAAGCTATGTCAAGATTAGGTCCCCATAAGCTTCACAAGTGCTAACTGGGGTTTCTATAGCTGTGGCTACCCTTTGAGTTCCTCAGAAAGGTAAGATGCTGGGTGAGGGGGGCCTGGGTCAGCTGGGGACTCAGTGTTTCCCTTTCCACCCACCCCTACCCTCTGAAGGGTGAGTGGAGGTGACCAAGATAGCATGTGGGTATAGGACTCTTGTTTCTTGTTTTTGAATCAGGGTGGGTGAAATGGAGGAGGACAGTGGCCACATGAGTACCAGCCCTGGGAAGGGAGCTGACTGACCCAGCTGGAAAATGAACAATAAAGGAGAAGTCTCTGGGGCTGCGGAAACTGAGGACGAGACCCCACCCACCCCTGTGCTGGGTCATTGTTGTCTGAATTACGATTCTTCAGCTCCCTCTCCACCTCCTCCCTCTATCCAAGTGAAACCAGCTCACTGTAGAAATTCTGGAAACCACAGGGAAGGATCAAGAAGGAAGGCAGACCTGTCTGCAGTTCACCACCCCGACAGAACAGCTGTGAACATTTTGATGTCTTTCTTTCCCATCTCTTTACCAGGCTGAACTTTGAAGGAAGAAAAGAGTAGGAGGCACCCGGGTGCGGGGGGAGCACGCAGGGGAGTTTTAAGCATAAGAAAGCTCTTGGGTGAAGCTTCTAGAAGTTTCCACACAGGGTACTGTGTTGGGGGCACTGAAGAGAAAGTGATGAGAGAGAGGGTTTGTGGCTTGGGTGGGCAGGGCACCTGAGTGTGGAATAGGTAGGGGAGGGAGAGGGGGGAGAGGGAGGGGGAGGATGGTGGGAGGGGCTGGAAATCAGGCAGAAAAGTGATGTGATTCGATTTGCATTTTAGAAAGGGGACCAGAGAGACTCCACTCAGTAGTCCTGGGCCGCTAACTAGTCCCAGCACTAGCGATGCATCTGGCTTCTCCTCTCCTCCCTTCAACTTTCTTTTAAAACAAGCTCTGGCTGGAGATGTAACCAGAGTGAGTGGAGTGCTTGCCTAGTATGCGAAGCCCTGGGTTCGATCCCCAGCACTGCATAAACCAGGTGTGGTGGGGTAGCCCATCACAGCACATTTGGGAGGTAAAAGCATTAGGATCAGAAGTTTATGGTCATCCTCTATCCCATAGCAAATTCAAAGCCAGCCTGAGCTCCATGAGACCCTGTTCCCTCCAAAATGCACATGCTCCCATTCTCCCCCCAAATCTTGCACCCTCAGTCACTGCTGCTTTCGTTCCTCTTTCACCCCTCAACTCCAACCTGTGGCCGCTGCTCCGCTCCTCACCACAGTTCTGCAGCTGGCTCTGTTATCATCAAGGAGGTCAGCAAAGGCCACAGAGGCTATACTGTGACTCCCACTGTCTCTGGCCTTGACTTCTGACCCTGCAGACCCTCCCTCCTCCCCTCCCCCTCCTGGGCTCCCCAGCACCTTTTGTTATTTTTAACTTTTCTCATCTCCCGCACCTCCTAAGAGCCTAAGATCCTTGGCATAGCCTCACCTGCCCCAGGTGGGCTCAGCTGTGTCCAGGAAGGTCAGACAAAACTGAGCCTGGGTAAGGAAGGGTCTTCACTCAATGTACCCCTCCAGGGGCCGACTGATGGAAGGGAGGCTGTGTGAATGGTGCTCTATGAACCCACTGTCTCCTGGTTCCCTAGCTCCCTTCAGTGAGCTAAAGTCAAAGGCTTGCTGAGTCAAAGGTTCTATATGGCCTTCAGAAAAGTGCCTTTTTATATATTGTTTAATTTATGTGTATGAGTGTATTGCCTGCATGTGTGTAAGGGCACCTGTGTCATGCAATGCCAATAGAAGTCAGAAGAAGGTGTTGGAGTCTCCTGGAAATTTAATTACAGATGGCTGTTACCACCAGGTGGGTGCTGGGATTCGAACCTGGGTCATCTGTAAGAGCAGCCAGTGCTCTTAACCACTCAACCATCTCTCCAGCCCCAGAACAGTGCCTTTTGCTCCTATCACCAGCACTGAAAGCCCATATCCACCCCAACTGTGTGAGGCTTGGCCTGCATAATGAAGGCCACCTTGCCTTGACTCCTGCCTGCCTTCCCCTCCTGACCTGACCCAGCAGCAGGATCTGGCTTTGCCTTCCTTTATCACCCAAAGTACATTCTATCTCCAGGCAGGAGAGAAGCAAGTTGTTCAACCAGGCCAACCACTTTGAAGCACCCTGCAAGACCCAACCACCCAGAATGAAGCATCCAGGCACGGCCATACATCATATAGACCCTAGGAAACCAGGAACTCCCAAACCCCAGTCAAGACTCCTCACAGCATAGCAGGTCGGGACTGTTCCATCTTGGGCCTGCAGCCCATCACCTGGGTCAGGCCTTGTGCTGAATTCACTCCCAGAGAAAGGACTAGGTCTGGCCCAGCCCTGCAGGGGCTTCAGTGTGGGTGTTATAGGGACAGTGACTCACTGTTACCTGCAGGAGGTCTGGGAAGGCCAGAATGAGACTCCAGCTGGAGAGGCTCCCAAGTCCCAGGCACAAAGGAGAAGGAGGCAGGGGAAAATGCTGGGCCCAGGGGAGTCCAGTGGGCAGTGTATACACTAGTCCCACCCTAGAGAGGTAAACACCAAGTCACATCATTCACTGTGCCCTCGAACCCTGTGCCCTAGCTGAGGTCTCACACACTCACTGAGGGGCATAGTAGATGTGGGCATGACATCCTGTCATTAGCAAGGGGTCTACATGTGAGGATTCGAAGTATGTCAGCAAGAAGGGGAAGGGGAAGCACAGAGTAGTCAGGTAACTTGGCCAAGGTCTCTGAGAACTCAGGTCCAGACTGGTCAAGCCACCCTCACCAAGCATCCTAGAACTCTACCTGCCAACTTCAGGCCTTTATCTCTCCGGGGTTAATCTGGGGTTGCCCCTCCCCTTCCTCTGGCCTCAATCTAGACCCCAGTGCCTGATGGCCATATTTCTATCACTATAAAGTCTGGTCTAGTGCCACCAGGAGCAAGGGAAGGTCAGATCCCACTTTGATGTTCATGTTTATCCAACACCCCATGTCTACTCACAAGACCCAAGGGGCTTTGTAATCTACACATACCAGAGAGGAGCCTGAGGTCAGAGAGGGTAGGAGCCGGTCCAGCCCCATCTCTGACCAGGATGGTCACATAGACCTTCCATCTCGTCCCTCTGGTCCCCTCTTGGTGGAACTCCCTCTGGGACTGTCTGGGGCTGACAAGCTTAATTCAGCTATTGTTGTTACTCCTTCCTGAGTTTTTCCCAGGTACTGAGCACCATGCTGGGAGCCATGAGCCATGGGGGCCAGCGCCCCTGCTCTGTGGACATGCACAATCCAGCCACCCAGGGAGGACAGAAGGAGCCTCAGTGGGAACATCCAACACACAGAGGCATACAAAGAGGCGCACACATGCACCCCCCCCACATGCACATGCACACACACGCATGTACACAAATGCAAGGCACCTGTAAACCATGTCCCTACACACAGCCCCAAACAGGAAGCCACCCCCTCAAACGCCCAGCATAACTAAAGAAACTGTAGGGTAGTCCCTTAGCTGGATACCCCACAGCAGCAGTCCACTGGGGCCAGGGAGTAAACACGGAAGGCTTTGTGGACCATGTGAGCTGTGTCCCAGCTACTCAACTCTGCTATCACAGAGGATCTATGAACAAAAAGAAAAGACACTGCTGTGTTCCAGTGAAGCTTATTTATGGACATGGGAATTTGAACTTTGCATAATTTTCATGTCACGGGCTATTTTTCTTTTGATTTTCCCCCAAACCATGTAGAAGTATAAAAATCTATTCCTAACTCATAGACCCTATCGAAAGAGGCAGAGGGCTGGACTTAGCCTACAGGCACTAGTCTGCTACTCTTGTACAGCAGTGACAACAACGTCAGCCACCCCATCAGCTGGATAGACCTTAGAAGGCGTAACATTGAAAAAGGTACAAAAATACACACAGTAGCATTCCAATGACATCAAGTTCAAAAGCAAGCAGAGTAGGGGGTGTATCTCAGTCACAGAGTGTTTGACTGGTATTGTAAAGCCCTGGTTTCCATCCCTAGCACTAAAAACAGACAACCTGCTCCATGATAGGGTGATCTGAGCTAAATGATTAGACTATAAAGAAACAGGTTCATGTTTACCCAGCACCCCCATGTCCACTCTCATTCAGAACAGAGTGACACCTCTAAGGGGAGAAAGGGTATCTTTGGAAGAATGTTCTGGAATGTTCTAGAATGTTCTCTCTCTTGCTCTGTGTCTTAGTCATGCAGCATATTTTTTGGTTAGTATTTATTATTCACTGCTGTACTGTTCAGTATGTGTATTACATTGCACAATTACAATGAAGAAGGAATGAGGATAGGACCTAGCGGTTTGGCTTCTGAACCTCCCTCCACCTGACAGGCATTATAATCTGCTGGCAAGGTCTCGTGTCCCACTGCTCTGGGAGAGACTCCTCTCCAGTCAAACAGAACCTCTGCTCGGCAGGTCCTTCCCCCAGCGCAGGCTTTTGGCCTCCCAGCCTTTATCCATGCTGTGCCTGTCCCTCACCTCACCTGCTCTTCCCTCCTCTGGGTCCAGCCCCCGGCCAGTGCCCCCTCCAGCGGGCAGTCTTTCCAGCACTCCCCCAGCCCACCTCCAGCACTGCACTGCCTCTCTACAGGCCTCTGCCTCCCAAGCTCTTTATTGGGATTAAACAAAGATAAAAGGCAGAAGCCAATGGTGACAGAGGCTGGAGGGGCGTGGAGGGAGGCTGGAAGCCTTGGCCTGCCAAACGCAGAGCAACTATTCATGTTTGGAATCACAAAGGGAGCCGTGACATCGAGGCCAGAGCGCACAGCAGCCAGACACAGACAGAGCTTCACCCTGGGCCCTGTTCTCTGGGCCGACTCAAATGATTTCCACCAGCCTGGGGCTCATTCACCTCCATTCGCCCCAGTGCCTAGAGACCCGCGGCCGCCTGGAAAGTTCTGCAAGCCACTTCCTACTCCATGAGCAGGAGAGAGAAATAACTAAACCAAGCTCAGAGCTCTGAGCCAAAGAGAACAGGAGCGGACCTGTGGAAGACACGAAGGCCCAGAAAGGTTAAGGAAATTACCCCAGATCACATAGCAAGTCAGGAGAAGGTGGCAATCCCAGCATTTGAGAGACTGACTGAGGCCAGAGGATGGAGAGCTTAAAGCTAGCCTGGGCTATCCATTGACTTCTAGGCTGGTCTGGACTATATAACAAGTTCATGCCCAGCCTGGGTTACACATTGAAATCTTGTCTCAAAAAAAGAGACAAGGACCAACGATATGGTTCCGTGGGTAAAGGTGCTTGCTGTGCAAGCCTCGTGATCTGAATTTGATCTCCAGAACCCAAAGGTGGAGGGAGAGACCCAACTCCACAAAGCTATCCTGTGGCCTCCATACATATACTATGGAACACATGGACCCACACATATACAAAACACGAACACATACATATAATAATAATATTAAAGAGGGAGTTGAAGAGAAGGAGGAAGAGGAAAGAAAGGAAGGAAGGAGGGGGAGGGGGATGGGGAGGGGAGGGGAGTAGAGGAGAATGTCCTCAAAGCATCCTCTCTGGTGGCCCATGCCTGTAATTCTAGGGCTCAGAAGGCTGAGGCAGGAGGGTGGTGGAGAAGCAGAAGCTGAGATGGACAAGGGGGCAGGACCAGAGAAGGGGGCTGAGTGCTCCTGCAGTGGGCTCCGGGAGCCGGCGAGCACAGGCTCTTGTGAAAGGACAGGAAGCGTTTCTCTGTGGCAGTGTTCTTTGCAATACAGGGCAAAACATCTGTTTCTCTTTGCAGTTCGCCTTCTTACAAAGCAGCTGTTCGTTGGCGGCAGCAGCTTGGCCAGCAAAGTCACTTCTAACACGTGGTCTTTGGAGGACAGAAAGAATGGGAACTTGCGGGAAATTAAGTTAAAATGATTAAATGGGAATTCTTATTGGAGGGAAGAGGGGTTGTTGATGCTGGATCTCACTCTGTAGCCTAGGCTAGTCTAGAACTTGTGGCTCTCTTCCTGCCTCAGCCTCCTGAGCCATAGCATTAGAGACATGGGTCACAACACCTCACTTAAGTGGGAGTTCAAACACACCGTCAGCAGCAAATTACATCCCATCGCTCTATCTTCGTGTGGGTCTGGGGTGGATATGCATGTACAGGGGTAGAGAAGACGGGTCACAGGGCTTGTACCCCAACCTGCGATAGAACTGCACAGGTTGGCTCCTTCCTCGCCGGGCGTAAATTTTCCTGTGAAGAATGTTCTTTGCAAAGAAAGATGACAGGCTCGGCAGACCCCACTGGAGAGGGTTCTGGCTAGGGCGGAGGCTGACCCTGGCCTAGAGCCTGACCTCTACTGCTTGACCTCCCTAGGCCTCTGTTTCCCTGTCCTTGAAACAATGCGGAGGACATTAGGTGTTGGGAGAGTGGATTGTGTTCAGGTAAAGGTTCATTGGAGTCTAATTCATGATCATTGGAATAATTGTTGTTTATGATATAAATGGAAAGGGGAGTTATAACAGAATGGGGGTAGAAACGGCTCCTAGGAGCCTCATAAAAGTAAGACTGAGAGAGGTTGGAGAGATGGCTCAGTGGTTAAGAGCCCCGACTGGTCTTGCAGAGGACCTGGGTTCGATTCCCAGAACCCACATAGCGAATATCCGTAACTCCAACTCCAGAGCATCCAATGCCGTCTTCTGACCTCCATGGGCATTACACAACATGGGTGCACTTACACACATATAGGCAATACACTCATACACATAAAATTTTTTTAAAAAAAGGAATTTTTTTAAAAAAAGTAAGGCTGGGGAGATGGCCCAGTGGGCAACAATGAGGGCTTGAGTTTGAATACCCAGAACCCAAAAAGCCCTGTGAGGAAGTGCACACCTGTAATCCCAGAGAGCTCCTGCCTCAAGGTGGGCCACGGAGGCAGAAGGATACTTGGAAGCTGGCCAGCCAGCTAGCCTGGCACGTATAGCAGCAAGAAACAAACAAACAAAAAGAAACGCCATCGCCAACAAGGTAGAAGGGGCAGGGATGGACACCCGAGGTTGACCTCCGACCTCCACACACTCACCGTAACACATGCACACTCACACGTACAAAATAAAGTCCAAGAGACGAAAGAGCCCAGCCTCCACAGTGGGGTGGCCACTGTTCAGCCATGGGCCAGCTGCTAGCCAGTCCAAAGGAGGGACACATTATCTGACAGAACTTAGTCAGCACTGTCTGACTGTCCTGAAGAGGAACGCTCCTTGGGGCGCACTGAACAAACTCCCCCCACTCCACAGCCTGCTTTGGGTCCAGGCCACCGAGCTTCCAAGGGAGCCTGGAACCAGGAAAGGGCAATAGTGTTGGCCCTGGGGAGACACACACTGGTCATAAAATACTTGGCCTTAGGTTGTATTTCAGGAAGTGGGAAAGTGTGACCCTCTCTGCTGGTCTTAGCAGTGGTGTGCACCCCTAGGCACCATGCTCTGGCTAGTTGCTGGCTTTCCTTTCTCTCTCTGGCTAACTGACCCCAACAACAGCCCCCTGGGCAGCTGCATCACAGGTACAACGAGGCTCTACCTCAGCAGCCATAAAAGAGTCCCTCCCACAGACTCCATATCAACTTCACCACACAATACCCATCCTTCTGTGTAAGGACGAGAGGCCCAGCCTATGCTGGACGTGTGCGTGTGTGCGCGCACACACACACTGTTAACACACAGTGAGGGGAACAGCGTTGTCCCCATCCCTTCAAAAGCCACATTGCTAAGGCATTAAACACCTTCTCAGTCCCTCAAGACTTCCCCTGTGAAGTCTGCAACTTTCAGACTGCAGCCAACAAATCCTCAGAGACAGGTCCCTGAAATTAGCTGCTCTGACTGGATGAAAGCCGCTCTGATGTGTGATCGAGCACAGAGGGTACATGAGGAGGAGACAGACGTACCTGCCAGCTGCAGAGTCCAGGGCACCAGCAGCAAATGAAAGAGCCAGCAGACCGGGAGCCAGCCAGGAGGGCGCAGGCACCCCTCCAGGGCCCAGCACCACGGAAACCGGCTCTCCATCTGGACACCTCCTTGTGCAGGACACTGGCTCGATGTCCCTCCTTCCTCTTTGGTTTCCAGGAGGAAATGGCCCCTGCTGCAGCAACAGTTCCCTTTTGTGTCCCCGTAAGTTCCTCCTTCCAGCCACTCTCTGCTTCCTCAAGGCTCCTTTTCTGCCCTTTTCTCCATAACCCCAACCTCTCTCCTAAACAGTGGGAACAGCCTTACTGGGGTGCCCACAGATGAACAATATGGGACTCCAACTTATCCAAGCCGTATGGTGGGAAAAGAGCCAAGGAGGGGAACCTAGGCATCCCCAGGGTCAAACTCTGCTGTGGGTTTCTGTCCTCCTTGGGCCCTTCCAGTGGGGGCCCTGTCCAGGAGACTCTGGTGGCCAAGCTCCTTGAGTTAGCTGTCACTTCTGAAGCTCTGCGAATGACCCTAGCAACCCTAGTTATATCCACACAGTCCCCTCTGCAAGGCTCCTGCAGTCCTTTGATAAAGTGTCCTGAAGGGTAGGCTTTTCAAGGGAGGGGGGAGTGGCTGGAGCATAGGGAAGGGGCAGGGTGGGGTGGAGGAGCAGTCGACCGTAAGGACAGTTGTCCCAGGCTCAGAGGATGCCTAACGCCTCAGGGGTGGAAGACTGCACTGGCCAAGCAAGTGCCACTGTGTGGCCCTGCTGAGGTCCAGGGCACACCTTTCAGTCCACTTCAACTGTCATTACTCCTGGTGGCTTTCCTAACCTGAACTCGCCCCATCCCCCCCACAGTGAGCGGCTCCACATGCATCATGGCCCCTGTCATCTTTTTAGAGAAACCAGGACAGGAGCTGTGATTGTCGGCCGCCAGGCTCCAATCCTTGGCAGACTAGAACTTCACCCTTGGGGTCCTGGAGCCCAGTGCTGGGTTGGATGAGCTACAGCCCCGTGTCTGTCTGTGTCCTGAGTGGCAGAGGTGGAGCAGGCAGGAAGGTAGAGGTACAAGGCACGCGGCAAAGCAGGCAGGAAAGAGGCTAAGTCCCAAACAGCCCAAGCACTGACCTCCTTTCTTATTAGTGCCACTAAGCCACAGAGAGACCTTAGCCCAACAGCACAAAGGAAATGCTTCAGCCTGAAGAAGCGACATGACTTGCCCACGATGGGGACAGGTCTGTGGGGTGTGTGGAAGCCCGGTGGTGCCTGGGTTTCCACTCCTTCTGCATCCACGGACGAGGCTGGGCACACAGGAACAGTGAAGGCTGCAAGGTGTTCTGGCCAGAAGGAGAGCACAAAGGGTGGAGGGCAGAGGCAGACAGTAACCCGGCCACCCACCAGCTGAGGAAGACATATGAACAGAGGAACATGCAGCGGGGAGGGGCGGGCTGGGACCCCAGCAGTATTGACTGTTGATCCATCAAGGTGATACATGATCTCGAGTGTCACAGCGAAGCATGGATAATCTGCTTCACGCTGCTCCCCAGCTCCTGGGGGGAGCAGGTTGTCTAAGCACTTCGGTGCCATGGTGATAGACGTCATGTTAATGCCTCAGTGCACAGAGGGAGCATTTTAAAGGCATCGGTCTGTGCCTCTGTGAGTCTCCTTATGACTTGGCACTGGGAGGCGGCTGAGTGCCAGGCTGCACAGAACACAGAGCCCCATTCCTCCAACACTGGTGCTGTGCCCCTGCCTGCCCAGGAGCCAGCTCACTGCTCTTGCCTGTTTGTGCTGGTGCGGCTCTGTCCCCCAGACAGGCTGTCCTCAGTCCCTCATGGCATACTGTACTCTCGGCTCTGCCCTCGGAGCCGCAGGGAAGTGAGCTTCCTAGGTCCTTGCTGCATGCCTAGCAAGGTGCTCCCTCTGGCCTCCTGCAGGTCTTCAACTCTACCAGCTTCCTACCTGGCACAGGGGGTTACACAGATAGATGGATGGGTAACAGTGCTACCTCCCATTGCCCTGGCACACAGGAGGCTCTGGGTAGGTCTCAGTGGACTGTCTGGACTCTAGGTAGAGCTAATGCAGCCCACACCGTGCCGACCCTGGGGCTATGGAGCACAGCTGTGACTGCAAAGGAGGAGGCAGAAGTCCTGGATCATTACCAGTTTCTGGGTCAATGGGCAACCACATAGTCTCCCTGGGAGAGGCCAGGCCAGGCCTGGGGAAGGAGCCCCCTCTGGTCCAGGTGACACTGCCACTGACTGGCTTCAGGGGCTAGCATGAGGGAAACTAAACCACAGCACGTTGAGACTTCGCTGTTTCTGCTCTCCAGCTCCCGTGGTCCTGTGGCTGCAAGCGGAGGACCCGCTGGGCTCCATTCCCCCGGCTTTTCCTTCCCTGTGTCCTGGGCAGGAACTGAATGAGCAGGGAGAAAGCTCTGGAGGTGGAGGAAGAAGCCGGGGAAAGAAACGGGGTTCTATGAGCGACCCTGGCAGGCAGCCGCAGCTCCCCTCCGCTGGGCCTTTGAGCTGGACTTTGTAGGCGAGGTCACTGGGGACAGCACCTCCTAGCCACCATCCACCCTTCACATCTTGAGGAGTGCCTATTCTGTCCCCAGCACTGACCTTCCCAGAGGATGAAGAAGGGTGAGAACCCATCTTTGAGGGACATATCTAAAGAGGACCAGAGCAAAACCAGCACAATTCAACAATGCTTCAGCATAGCTCTCAATGCCTAGCATTCGTCGAGGGCTTTTAATCTCCAGTTCCGTGCTCACTGCAATCCTATGTGGCAGATATTTAGATTGCTTCCATTTTATAGATGCAGAAACTGAGGCACGGAAAGGATAAAGTGATTTCTAATCAGTCCTGTAGAACAGCACATAGAGCAAAGAGGGGTGACAGAGAAGGAGAGAAGCATTTAGGAAGGAGTAAGGAAGGGTGCTGGGAGGGCTTCACAGACAGTCATGCCGGAGGAAGTAGAATGGGTAGTCAAGGTCCCTGCAGTCGCCAGGGGCCTCCTCTGCACTGAGTCTGACATTTCCCAAACAAGACCACAAGTCACTGGCCGCTGTGTTCGGTTGAGTTCCATGAATGTTTATTGTTGTATACCAGGCAGTGGAGAGACAAACATAAGTCATAATTTTCTCCTCATGGCGTCCCCGTTTCTCCAAGGGAAACAGACTCCCAGGCAGGATTTCCAAATACCCAAGGGAGCGCAGACCCAGACACCCTGGCCCAGCCTGAGTCTTCAGAGGCTCCTCTCCAGGAGGCAGAGGTGCTGGGGGAGGAGGACGTATGTCCCAACCTCATATCACTTCCTCCTCCCCAAGACTCTTGCTCTAGGAGGAGCCAACCAGCAGGAGAGACCCCCATCAAGAGTGGCCTTCTGTACCTGGTATGGTATTGCACGCCTTTAGTCCCAGCACTCAGGAGGCAGAGGTAGGTGGATCTCTGTAAGATCAAGGCCAGCCTGGCCTGCATAGGGAGGGACGGCTCGGTGGTTAAGAGCACTTACTGCTCTTCCCAAAGACTGGGTTCCGTTCCCAGCACCCACATGGTAAATCACAATTGTGTGTAACTTCAGTTCCATTGGATCCAACATCCTCTTTTGGCCTCCAGTGGCATTGCACACATGTGATATACTTACATGCATGCAGACACTCATACACATAAAAATTAAAATAAATAAATCTTACAAAAACTAAAAAAAAGAGGGGGTGGCCTTCTGCACTGGCCTGGTAGCTAAGACAAAGACCTCCCCTCCTCAGGGCCTCATGAGGCCTTTCTGTCTGGGTCCCAGGGGCACAGGTACATCTCCGCTTCCTTCCTTTCTTCCGCAGTGGTGAAGGTAAGCTCCCCATCCTAGGAGCACTGTGTTTGCATCTAGGAAGGACCCTCTCCTGTCCCATGTAGCAGTCCAGCAGTTGGGTGGTGCAGGTCCCTGCTGATGGGTTTGATTGGATCCTCATGAACACAAGGCAAGGCAGAGAACTGGCAGTGACTCTGGGAAAGGACACTGATCTAATCGATGAGCTGGGCCGACCTCCAGTGGGTCACCTCCTTACCTAAGAGGGAATGAGTGCTCTGTCACTAGAGGCAGGCAAGTCCATCTGGAGCCAATCACCCTGAATGCTGATGGAGGGTTCCTGCCCTGGGCAGGAAGCCCAGGCTGGCCCATCTCCAAGTCCCTTCTCAGTTCAGGCTGCCCTATATTTTTGGCTGTTTCTTTCACATCAGACCTAGTTCTAAAGGCTTTTCATGCATTGACTACCTCCGTCCTTACAGAAACCTTGTGTGGGAGGTATTGTCATCACCCCTAATTTACTGATTAGGAAACTGAACTCCAGACAGCACAGAGCCTTAGGCCACACAGCAAGAATGTAGTCAGGTAGGAACTTAGGCTCCTAAGACCCTTCCTTGGCCACTGTGTGCTCCTGCAGTCCCATGATTCTCCAATCAGGGTAGCTACCCTAACCCTCATTTTACAAATTTAATGAGGAAAATAGAACATATGACCTGTTTGGGGGTGGTCACAAAGGGGACCAGAGGGTCTGAGACCAGCACGCGTGGTTTCCTGCTGGACACATACCCACAGCCAGAGAAGCCTTTTCCTCTATCGGAGAAAAGCAACAAGAAGCTGGTGCCCTTGCCCCAGCCCTGCCACACTGAAGCGAAGTCTGGAAATAGTGGAGAACAAAGGTAGGTCCCTTTTCAACATTTATTCCACGTTTACCATGCGCCTTGTGGGGCCCTTGGCACAGCTGGATCCCTGAAAGACACACACACACACACCCAGAAAGCTAATCTCCGGGGGTTCCGGGGAGCAGCTGTCAGAGTCACCAAGTTTTGGGCTTGTACCACCCGCTTCCCTCCCTGGCCGTGATGGACAGCCTCGGGATTGTTCTGTGCCGATGTCGCCACCTGGTGGCCAACATGGGAACGACCTCAAAGGAGACCTTGGCTTTAGTTTCCCCTCTAGGAGTCCTGGGCCGCCTCAGAGTGCATCACCCTGCCTGGTTAAGTCCAGAAATGAACGGCATCAGGATGGGGCGGTGGAGCATGGGTCGGGCCAGGTGGGATCAGAATGCATTGGGAAGGCTAGTACAGGGCGTGGCAGCTGCGGAACCCCAAAGCGCCTCTGTAAGGCACTAAGGCCCTTCCTGGGGACATAAAGCCAGTTCAGTTCTTCCAGACAGCCCGGAGTACTTTCTAACCTCTTCTAGGGGAGCCTCCCTCCCAGCTGCTCATTGGTCACCAGGCAAACCCATCCCATCTCCAGCAGACATCACTGGGAACTTTCCAGGCAGGGGCTCCCCAGGGTCCGGCTCAGCCAATTAAGAAAACAATTAGCCTCCCCTCAGGCCTTTCAAGCTTTGTCAACCACTGTTCTAGGGTTCTTCTGTGGGACCCTGGACTGTGTGTGTGTGTGTGTGGTGTGTGTGTACGTGCATGTGAGTGCCAGATTTCCTGGTGGGGCAGGAAATCTACATTTTAACAGACCCTGGTCCTCAGCTCACATTTAGTACCTTCCCAGAGCCCCCATCAAATCTCTTTCAATCCTTGCCCTACTCCCCTGGGAAGATCAGAAGCTACCGTGTCCAGCCCATTTGGGGTTGCTCTCTAGCCTTGTCTCTCCAGTCTCTGGGGACTTTTATCAGTGATGGGCATGCACGTGTGCACGGTGTGTGTGTGTGTGTGTGTGTGTGTGTGTGTTTGATCCCACCTTGGAAAGGTTTGGTGAAGAAAGAGTTGAAGAGACAGAAGTGAAAGACCTTGACAGGAATAAACTGATGACAGACAGGTGTTAGCTGGGTGCAGTGTGCACGCCTGTAACCCCAGTCCAGAGGAGAGGCAGGAAGATCAGTCTGACGAGGCCCTGCTTCTTCTGTAATCAGCTGACCCTTTGGATAGGTCCCTCCCTCTATGGGAAAAGAGTTTGGGGAGTCACCTAGAACAGCCAGGGTCCAGCGTGCAGGACGAGGGGCACAGACTTGGAGGGTGTGTCATCTGGGATGAGGAGAATTGGTCCGGGAGGGTGGCAGGAGCATGTGTGGAAAAGGTGGTACAGGAACCCTAACCCTTCAGGAACCTCTCCCAGCTCACCAGGGCAACTGAAGACTAGTCTTGGAGCTGGCCTGGTTGGGGTCTTCCGGGACTCTCCCCCAACTCGGCTTCATCCTCAGGAAAGCTCTGCCCTGCTTTCCTGCCCTCCGCTCCTCCTTGCTTCTCTCTTCCCCTTCCACTGAGGTTGGGACGGCCCCTTGCCCCTAGGACCGGGTGAAATTATGGGGCAGCTATGCACATCTGGTCACCTCAGAAGACCTTAGCTTCAAACAGCAGAGAATCTGGGCCAGCACCGCTGCTTCCTTCTAGGGTCTCTTCAATGAGCCGCAAGGCATTCTGGGTCATTCGTTCATTCCTTTATGGAGTTGTTCTGGATGGGCACTGTCCTGGGTGCCCACCATGGAGAGCTGGCCTTGACGCCTGTTCACCTAAGTCACAACCCAGTATGAATCCATCAGGAAGGGAGAACTGCTTAAACAAGGCCCAGATGGTCATGGAGCCCCAGGACAAGGCCAAGATGTTCCTGAGAGCCCATCAGAAGCTCCAGGGTTGCCAGGCATAGTGGTACATACCTGTAAGCCCAGCACTCAGGAGGCAGAGGTGGGAAGACAGAGACTTCAGGGCCAGCTTGGGGACATAGCAAGACTGTCTAAAAACAAATGAGGACTTCTAGGTGGAGCTGGGGACAGGGCTGAGAGGCTGAGGCTGGAGGCAGCTCTGTGGAAGCAGGCTGGGAAGGCTCCTGTCTCCCATGAGCCTCTTCTGATGAAAGTTCTTCTCTCTGATATCCAGGGTCAGGAATAAAATCATTAACTTCTGTTCTGCAGCCAGTATCAATACACATTTGTTGTGTGCATGTGTGTATGTGTGGCCACAGTGTGTGTGCGTGTGTGTGTGTGTGTGTGCGTGCGTGTGTGT
>NW_008348199.1:3452314-3460842 GCF_000622305.1 Nannospalax galili | reverse complement strand
GTGTGTGCGTGTGTGTGTGTGTGTGTGTGTGTGTGTGTGTGTGTGTGTGTGTGTGTGCGTGCGTGTGTGTGTGTAGAACGTCAGAGGACGACTTACAGGAGTCAGTTCTCTCCCTCCACCATGTGGGTACTGGGGCTAAGAGTCAGGTCCTCGGGCTCAGCCGCAGACACCTTTACCCGCTGAGCCATCTCACCGCCCCAGGATCAGTTTCTCCTGATTCATTTTGCGATTGCACTGAGTTCAGCAGCTCTGCAGCTTCTGGGCAGCCAGGTATCAGCTACGACAGTTTCCCAGTGGAAAGACTTTCTGCAGAAGACACTTTACTTCACAGTTGGACATTTTCTGCCGTGTTGGACCTAGAAGCCCACGTGGAAAAGAAAGCCTTGCAACACCTAAGAGATGCTGTGATCTTTTTAGGACTAGAAGTCTCTAAGGATTCACAGATCCACAAAGTAGTTACTGCCAGGAAGGGAAAACTGCTGTGGTCAGCCTCTGGTTCTCAGGATGTCTCAGACAGGGAGCCTCCATCCTTGCAGAAGCCTCCTCCCCACAAACCTCCTGCCCATCAGAGGCAAAAGGAAATTTGTCAGGCTTTTTCGCTATACTTAGCTGAATGGATTCCTAAGTGGCAGCCCCACCTAGCAGGGTCTCCGCAGCTGAGTCAAGGCTACCCTGTGGTCTCCTTGTTCCTTCCTCCCCCAGTACTGACTTTCCCGTCAGCATCTTCAGCTGGATGAGATTCACACAGGACAGGTCATCTCTGAGGTGCCAAGGGGAAGAGGACTCGGGTCCTTGTCAAATGCAGCCGAATGCTCTGACCCTGGCCCCGGGCAGGAGTCCCCTCACCATTTCCCTGCTGTCTTCCTGCATCCTTTACTCCTGGAGCACCAGCTGCTGGTGTGGCCACTGCCTGAGGGCGAGGGCAGGATGAGGAAGAGGGCTTGAAGGTGGGGAAGGCAGGTCGTTCCTGCCAGCCGATGCGCGTGGGGTCTAGCCTCAGGCCACCCAGCAAGACAGATGCTGCTGTTAAGGCTCAGGGAAGTGAAGTTGCTCTTTTGACTTTGGAGATTTTGTTTTTAATCTTTGTGTGCACTTGCGTACGTGTGTGTGTGTTTTCCTGACGAACACAGGCACACATGTGTCTCAGCTTACATGTGGAGGTCAGAGACAACATTGGATGTCAGTACTTGTTTGAGACAAAGCTCTCTTATTTTCTGCTCCTCCATACATCAGGCTAGTCTGCCCGAGTGCTTTCGGGACTGTGTTGACTCCACCTCACTTGCTGCAGGCAGACTGAAATTGTAGACGTGTGCCCCGGAATCCAGCTTTTACATGGGTTCTGGGGATTAAACTCAGATACTGAGATTTGCATGGCAAATGCTTCACCCACTGAACTATCTTCCCCACCCCATTGTTCACTTCTTTTGTTTGTTTGTGTTTTTCAAGATACTGCTTTATTTTTAATTATTTATTTATTTTTTTTTTGTCTTTTTGAGACAGGGTCTCTCTGTAGCTCCAGCTGCCTGGAACTCACTCTGTAGACCAGGCTGGCCTCGAACTCAACAGAGGATCTGCCTGTCTCTGCCTCCCGAGTGCTGGGATTAAAGGCGGGCGCCACGACACCTGGCTATTTATTTAATTTTAATTGATGTGTATGTGTGTATGTATGCATGTGTATGGGTGTCTTTGGAGGCCAGAAGAGGGCATCAGATCCCCTGGAGCTGGAGTTACAGGCAATTGTGTCCCACCCGATGTGGGTGCTAGAATCTGAAGTCCTGTCTTCTGCAAGAGCAGGAAGTGCTTTTAACCTGCGCCATGCTTCCAGACCCACTCTGTCCCTTGTTTGTTTTCAGGCAGGATCTCGCTCTGTCATCCAGGCTGAACTGGAACACACAGCAATCTTCCTGCTTTGGCCTCCTGAGTGCTGGTATTAAAGGTGTAACCACCATGCCTATTTTAGGAAAGCCACTTTTCTAAGGTAGCCTGCAAGGCAGGGCGGAGCTGGAGTTGAACCCAGTTCTTCTGTTGGCTCCCAGGGGCTCTTTTGTGGTGTTCTTTGGGGTGTCTTCCTCCCAGAGCAACATGAACCCCTTCTCATTTGCTGGCAAAGCCGTGCCAGCACTCAGCCTTAAACGCCTGTATCACTGATGAAGGGATGGAAGAACATAGAAAGAAGGGAGCCAAGTCAGCTCAGAGGATTCTAAGAGAGTCAATACAGATGAATTGGCCTTTAGTCATCAGTCTGGAAAAAGTAGATGCCAGAATCTTGAAGCATCAGGACTGGAGAGATGACTCAGTGATTAAGGGCACTGGCTACTCTTGCAGAGGACCCAGGTTTGGTTTCCAGCACCCACATGGCAGCCAACAACTGTTTGTCACTCCAGTTCCAGGGGCTCTAACAGTCTCTTCTGACCTCCTCAGGAATTGCACAACCTGGTTGCACTTACATACATGCAGGCAGAACACTCATACCTATAATAAATAAATAGATATAAATAAATAATTTTAAAATAAAAAAAGAATCTCAAAGTATGGAATTCTGCCTCATACAGGAAGGAAGGGGCCACGTGGAGAATGACAGCCAGTAGGGAATTGGTCTCATGTTGGCCTGCTCCCTTGCATTCAAGTTCATGGGTGTTAAGGGGAGCCCCATGGCTGACCCTAAGCTGAGGAAGAAGACCCTACACTTGATCCTTCTTCGGCCCTCACTTAGAGGTCCTGGCCTCTGGGGACACATGTACACATACATGAAGAAACTAGTGGCATGTCGGGGGAGGGACAGCCAAGGGGACAACTCAGCTATAGGAACCAAAGGGCAGGAGGGGGGTCGCTAGGATGCTGGGGTCATAGGCAGGGGGCGAGCTCAGTGGAAGGATGGCTTCCTGTGTCCTCCCCTCCTGTCTGATTCTATTCCACCAGTGAGAGGAAGCTCTCTGTCACAGTGTCGCCCCGCCGCCCCCCGGCTTTAAATGGGCAGGGCTTTTCCAAGGGTCTTTATCTGCCAGGCCCTTCTTCCAAGTGCATTAAGCAGGTCTCTACCCTTCTCATGGGTAGGCAGGGCTTTCTGATTCCCCCTTGCTAGCATTTTGGGGACATCTTGGTCCCTTTAGCCCTAGACTCTTCCCCACTGAGCACAGTCCTACCTGCATTCCTTCTTGCCCAGCTGGGGTCTGAGTGAGACAGAAGCTTGGGGAACCAGGACCACCTCCCTCATACTAAACAGATGCCTCCCGAGAATGCTTTTGGGTCTCCCTTCTCCTCTGAGCTGGGCTGAAGCAGAGTAGCTGTGGAGACCTGTGGTGTCCCTTCTCCACAGCTCAAAGCCCTCCTTCTTCTGGGGCCCTGGGTGGTCTTTGGTGGTAACCTGTGAGCCTGACTAATGTGTGCTTTGCACATGGCAAGGCCCTTCCTGCCTTGGAGAAAGCCAGGCAGGGTGACCAGGAGAGGGGCTGGCTGATCCTTAAACCAGACTGGACACTCATTGTTTATTTAGAAAGACATTGTCTCGCTGGGGAGATGGCTCAGTGGGTAAAAGCGCTAGCTACAAAGTCTAACAACGTGAGCTCGACCACCAGGACCCATCTAAAAAGCCTGATGTGGTAGTGCACACCTGTAACCCCACGCTTACTGTGAGATGGGAGGCAGGGGGAGGAGACTCTCCCAGAAGCTCACAGACCTGGCAGCCCGGAGTCCACAGGACAGAAACTAAACTACAGGAAGACCCTGTCTCAAAAAGACAAAAAAATAAAAAAATAATAAATAAATAAATAAATAAATAAATAAATAGAAAAGAATGAGTAAATGAGGGGCTGGAGAGCCGGCTCAGCAGTTAAAAGCATTGGCTGCTCTTGCAGAGGACCCAGGCTAACAACCGTCTGTAACTCCAGTTCCCAGGGGTCTGATGCTCTCTTTTGACCTTCCTAGGCATTGCATGACATGGGTGCATTTACACATATGCAGGCAATATACTCATACATATAAAATAAAAAATATAAAATATTTTAATGAGTGAGTGAATGAATGAATGACTACAGGAATAGGAAAGTGGGAGAGTGCTTGGTGTGGAGCCCTCCCCGAGCACTTATAACAATCCCCACTTCTAGAGAGAGGTGCTGAATCCACACAGTGGGTCCCCTCATCAGAAAAAGATCTGGGGAGGGGGGCAAAAAGCAGCGTCTACTAAGACTGAGGGCGGTGTCTGGGAACTTCACACATGACCACGGCTCTCTGAAGGGACATGACTGCCCCTTTTTACAGCAAAAGAATTGGAGGCTGAGAGAAGCAAGTATTCACAGTGATGGGTGTGGCCCCCAAGGCCCTTTCTCCTTCACACACTGCCCATTTCCAGTACAGAATTAGATTTGTGGAATGCTATGAATTAGGTCTTTCTTCTTTTTGAGATAGGGTCTCATGTTTCCCAGGCTGCCTCGCTGTATAAGCAAAGATGATCCTCCTGTCTCCACCTCCCAAATGCTGTATTTCAGTACACCACCATGCCCAGTCTACACAGCACTGGGGATTGAACCCTGGATTCCATGCATGCTAGGCAAGCACTCTACCAACTGAGCTACACCCCCAGTCCCACTGGTTTGAGTCTTAAATATCTCCCAGAGGCCGTGCACTAAATGTTTGAGCCTCAGATGAGGTAAGTCAGTGGGATTTGGGGGATGTAGGACTGGTGGGAAGGAAGTTAGGTGGTTGGAACCACGCCCCTGCAGGCGATTTGGGACCTTTCTCTCTTCTTCCCTACCTCCGTGTGCTTCCCACCATGATTTTCTGCCTCAGCACAGGCTTCAAAGAAAAGAGTCAGTTGATCAGGAACCAAACCCTCTGAAACCATGAGCCGAAATGAACTTTATCTCTTTGTAAGTTGATTTTCTCTTATGTTTTGTCATAGCATTGGGAAACTGGCTGCCATAGGATGTCAGGTTTACACAGTTTTTTAAAAAATATTCTTATTTTACGTGTATGAGTGTATTGCCTGCATGTATGTAAGTGCACCTGTGTCGTGCAATGCCTGCAGAGTTCAGAAGAGGGTGTTGGATCCCCTGGAACTGGAGTTATGGATGGCTGTTAGCTGCCATGTGGGTGCTAGAAATCGAACCCAGGTCCTCTGCAAAAGCAGCCAGTGCTCTTAACTGCTGAGACATCTCTCCAGCCCCAGGTTTACACTGTTTTAAGGGGCTTCATGTTGAAAAAAGAAACAAGACACAATTACAGATCCCAAGTGAGGCATTACAATGAATGTTAACTTTCCATTCCATTCTAACAAGAATAGAAATCACTTTACAAAGTTTAAAAGAGAAACCAATGCCGTAAATATCAACCAATTCAGAAAAACAGCAGAGTGTTTGGTTGACCATCTGACCGCTTCGGTGCCACATCCTTCACATTTCTGTATATTCCTGACACCTCTTTGAACAGCCAGAGTTTTATAATGCCACATTTGTTGGTTTGTTTGAGACAGCGTCTCATGTATCCCAGGCTGGTCTCAAACTCACTACGTAGTCAAGGATGCCCTTCACAGCTCCTGATCCTCCTGCTTCTACCTCCCTAATGCTGGGATTACAGGGCTGTGTCGTTGCCTCGCCTGGTTTATACAATGCTGAGGATCAAACTCTGGGCTTTGTGCATGCCAGGCAAGCTATCTACCAACTGAGCTACATCCCCAGCCCTTTGTAACAGCACGTTCTATCAAGAGAGTTTGAGCTTTTGGATCCAATTCCTCTTTCAGAGGAACAGCTTGGGCACGTCAGGTTTTCTTTCAGGAGGACTAATTGCAAAGCTCCTTGGATGGATCCTGCTGTACCCAGCATGGCTTAGAAGCTCTTAGTGCAGGGGCCCATTATGAGTCTTCTGTTATCTTTGTTGATGTCAGCATTTCATGCCAAATCAGCAAAAATGTAAATCCTTTGCATCCTGTTCATTGATTCACTCTTCATGCATTGGTAGGAGGGTTCCTGGCAGTCCTTGGACAGCCAGCAATAACTGAACTACATGCAGATGTAACTTCACATCACTCGAAATACTGCAAATCTCAAGGTAAATGCCTTCCCAAATCAGTTTCTCCAAACTATGCATGGCCTGGTCAACACTCTCCAGCTGAATGGGAAGCAGGAAGTAGAACTTAATGGAAAGAGACTTAACCAACTAAGGCTAAAAAGAGTCACATTTGCAAGCTTTGCGGAAACACATGAACATAGTGCAATTACATGTTGCAATTCAAAGGTAGACAAAGCATTTATTTTTATTTTATATCACTGACAGATGCACGCAGATGCAGATGGAATCTGGCCATCACTTCCTGGTTCCTCCGAAGGAAGTACTCCCCCAAAAGATTCAGCATCCAAACTCTTGATAGTTTTGTTTTGAGACAGGGTTACACTATGTGGTCGAGGTTGGCCTTGAACTCACAACAAACTCCTAATCTTCCTGCCTCAGCCTCTGGAGCGCTGGAATTACAGGTCTGTGCTGCCACTCCTGACCTACTTCCTGTACAGTGGCCTACTTCCTGTTCCTTTCTTCTCTGACTCCGAGTCCCAAACAACCCTTCCAGCTGAAGGTGACTCTGCCTTCAGGAGCATGAGTCTCTGACTGAAGGCTCTAGGTTCAAGGCCCCATCCTGCTACTTGGGCAAGCTGTCCAGGTGGTCTGCTGTCTGTCACCTTCCTCATTGTTAAGGTGACAAAAGTTTGTTTCCCCCACTGCAGATGTGCCTATGAACTCTAAGAGGCCACTGATTGTATCGGGGTTCTCTCTAGTAGGACAGCCAGCTCCTGCCTGGGCAGTACTGCCCCTTTGGCTCTTCTGGGGTGGCCTGGGGCTCATTTGTCTCTCTAGGCCTGGAGAAGATATGATATTTCTGAATCCAGATTCTCAGCAAACCACTAAACTGGGCAGCTTAATGCTAAGTGCTGTCTGACACTGGTGCTGCTGCTGTAAGACTCTGTGTCGCCCCGGCCAGCCGGCCAGAGCGTGTCCCTGCACACTCTGCGCACTCTGCTGCATGGCCACAGCTGCTTCATCTGCCAGCTCTGAAGGAGAAACTGAGAGGCCTCCTGTAGTCCCCGGCAGGCCTGACGAATGACAGGCTCCTCCTCATGCTGTGGAGAACTCCAGCCCACACTTTGCCTCCAACTCAATCCGCCTCCTCTTCATCCTGGCATCAAATGCCTGTTTGATCAGCTTTTCATCCATTTTCTGAAATTGTGGGGATTGAGGGATGTTCTGCATCTAGTGGATTTATGTGTGTTGCACCTTGGTCATCTATCAGTAGAGTCACAAACCTGACGTTGGGTGGATGCCTGGCTCTCTAACAGACCCTTTATCACTCATGCCCCTGAGCCACCCCTAGCCCCTGGTCCTCCTGTTCTGCGAGTCACCCTGAAAGAGAGGGTCAATACAGCTTCTGCAGAGGGTCGGGAGTCCTGGATAGAGATCAGGACGTGGGGCACCAGAAAAAACAGATTAGATCTGTGAGATAAGGTGGTGTCTGTCTGGGGTGTGTGTGTGTGTGTGTGTGTGTGTGTGTGTGTGTGTGTGTGTGTGTGTGTGTCCCCATCCCCCCCTGCTGACAGTAAGGGAGATTGATGGAGTTCTGGCTCAGCGTTCTGCATCGAGTCTTTAGTAATAAGCTTTCTCATTTGGTAGCAAATCCCAGGTTTACTGAGCAGTTTTTCAACCATTTTCTCTCGAGCTTTCTAAGAAGCCCTTGGGAGAAAGGGAGCTGGACCTGAAACTGTGTCTTGGGCCCATCAGGCGACTACAAGAGCCAGGGGCAGGCTGGGGACTTGTGTGTGTCGGACTGTGCTTGGTGCAGAGCTCAGGAGGGAAGGCTTGAAAACCCCGAGGTTAGGAAAGAGGCAGAAAGAGCAGGGCAGAGGCCACAGATCAAGTGAGGAGAGCTGGGGGTCAGTATGGATTCCAGAGTTCAGAAAGTACAATACTCTAAAAATCTGTAAGGGAAAAGCTGGGCATGGTGATGCATGTCTATAATTCCAGTATAAGAGAGGCAGAGGCTGTAGGATGCCTGCAATCCCCAAGGGGTCATCCTTGACTACATAGCAAGTTTGAGGCTAGCCTAGGTTACGTGAGACCCTGTCTCAGAAAGAGATAGGTAGATAGACAGACAGACAGAGAGATGATAGATAGATTGAAATTCGAAATGTGTCCCACCCTAGAGGTTCTATAACATTTGCCATTGTGTGACTCTGTGGACAAGGAAAGCCTAGGTCCTCCGTGGGGGACCTGGCCTTGGTTGTTCTTGGGACAGGATGCCTGTCCTAAATCAGGTCTCAGCACCTGGCCCTTTCTGTGTGAAGGTTCCCTGCCACCCCTATGCACCAGGACAGTGAAGGGGATCTCTGGGATTGCTTGGGCAGCTTCTAGGCTTTGGGTCAGTGGACAGGTGGCCCAGCTCAGTGTGGTACCTCAGGAGGGGAGCCAATTCTGGAGAGCCTGATTCTGTGGGAAGAAGTAGCTGGCCCTGTGCAGAGGGCAGAGGGATAGGAAATAGGGTGGGGACAACC
>NW_008348199.1:3418321-3452099 GCF_000622305.1 Nannospalax galili | reverse complement strand
ACAATTGCAGATTACAAATCAGGTTCTCAGCCCCCAAAGCCTACAGCCCAAGCTTGGAGTCCTACCTTATTTTCCAGGCACTACATTTGAGCTTGCCTTAACTACCTCACAAGGAGATGAGCCACTGGAGCCACTGATGTAAATATACCCTGAGAAAGTATGTACATCTTACAAATGTATTTGAGATTATGATTGAAAGTTAATTTAGCAGCTGGAAACTATTCTTTACCACAATGACATTGAAAAATATCAAAGTCAGGAGCCATGAAGCCTCTCAGACAAGTCACGTCTCAGGCAGGTCATGTGCTGGTCAAGAATTCCAACTTGCCGATAAGTAAGCTTCATGGCCAACTCTCTAATTAGTGAGTTTCATGGCTGAGACATCTCCAACTCACTGATAAGTAAGTTTTATGGTTGAAACATCTGGCTTAATGATAAAAAAGCCCCCCCGCTCTCCCTATAGCATTTTGTAATAGTTTAAACTAACCAATAACCACGCTTCTGCTTCTGTAAACTGCTTCTGCCCTATAAAGACCCTATACCCCAGACCTGGGGCGCGCTTCTCCCTTTGTCAGGAGTTGTGCCCACAGGTACCTGTGTGAAATAAAAACCTCTTGCTTTTGCAACTCGAGGGCTCGACTTGTCTTTTGTGGTTTCAATTTTACATTGCCATTGTGTGACTCTGTGGACAAGGAAAGCCTAGGTCCTCCGTGGGGGACCTGGCCTTGGTTGTTCTTGGGACAGGATGCCTGTCCTAAATCAGGTCTCAGCACCTGGCCCTTTCTGTGTGAAGGTTCCCTGCCACCCCTATGCACCAGGACAGTGAAGGGGATCTCTGGGATTGCTTGGGCAGCTTCTAGGCTTTGGGTCAGTGGACAGGTGGCCCAGCTCAGTGTGGTACCTCAGGAGGGGAGCCAATTCTGGAGAGCCTGATTCTGTGGGAAGAAGTAGCTGGCCCTGTGCAGAGGGCAGAGGGATAGGAAATAGGGTGGGGACAACCAGTCCAACTAAAGGACATGCAAGCTGGTGGGGGGGCGGGGCAAGAAGCTGTTGGTGGGAAGAGGGGATGCTGGGTAGGCCAAGCCTGGCAGAACTAGTCAATCATGAAAGGACTTTTCTAAACACAGTCACCTGTCTCCCACTTCTCATAGGTGACTAACCCACAGACACTGTGGGGAAGTCATTGAGGGGAAGGAAGGAGGGGGAGCCATGGGCTTCATGAGGACAGCAGGTGTGAGATCCTCCCTGTTGAACAGCAGCCCCAGCTCACCTCCCCCAGGCCGAGACTGGGGAAACAAACTGGACAGAGGAGACAGGGCTGAGGGAGAGACAGTCCTGCCGTGGTCTGGGGTGACAGCAGAGGTCAGCCAGTGAGGCTATAGCTAGCTCTGCCCCCTCTATACAACTGTAGCCCCCACATATATGTTCCAGTACCAAACCTCCCTCCCCCCAACATAATAGGAATATTTTATCTCAAGATGAAATCATCCAGGATTGAGGGTGGTCATGTGCCCAGTGATTGGTAGCGTCACAAGAGGAGAGGTCACAGATAGCAAAACAAAGTCCACAGGTAAGAAACCAGAGTCAAGAGATGCCTGTGGCCACTGGAAGCTGGAGGAGGAGAGAGGGATCCTTGCCTTGAACCTTCAGAGAGGACGCTGCGTTTCAGAAACTTTGACTTTGAACTTCTGGCCTTCAAAAATGTGTAGGAATATATGTGGAGTTTTTTGGTTTTGTTTTCTTGGTTTATTTTGTTTATTGTTTTTAAGACAGGGTCTCAAGTATACCAGGCTAGCCTCAGACTTCCTGTGTGGCCAAGGATGACCTGGAACATCTGATCCTCCTGTCTCCACCTCCCCAATGCTGGGATTACAGGTGAGAGCCACCAACCCTGGTTCATGCAGTGCTGGGGACCAGAACAGAGCTTCTTGCCTGGTAGGCAGGCACTCTACCCATGGAGCCACATCCCTCAGCCTAAATTTCTGATTTGTGGTGTTTTGTCTTGGAAGCCTTAGGGAACTAATACACCAGATTAAGAAACCAGGCAAGGGCTTCAGTGTAGCTCAGTGGCAGGGCACTCGTCTACCGAGTGCGAGGTCCCTGGTTCCATCTCACTGCCAAATAAAGAAAAGGAAAAAGTGACATCATTGGAAGGAGTGTGGTGCTTCCTCAAGAGATAGCGATCAAGGACTGGAGAGATGGCTCTGTGCTTAGGAGCACTGGCCGCTCTTGCAGAGGACCTGGGTTCGATTCTCAGCACCCACAAGACAGCTAACAATCATCCATAACTCCAGTTCCAGGGGATCTGCCGCCCTCTTGCACGACACAGGTGCACTTACGTACATGCAGGCAATACACTCATACACAAAAAACAAAACAAAAAAAGAAATCTAGGATTTTTAAATAAATTTCAACTTTGATTCATGCTGGTTTATCCTGACATTCTTTTCTGCATCAAGAGACCTGGATTTATGTGAACGGAGGAACTCCTCAGGCTGCCACAGGGGACAGCGAGATGCTGTATCTCCATTCCTGCTTCCACTGACAGAGTGACCACGCTGAGGAGCCACCAGCTTCACTTGCCCCACCATTGCTGCTGGAAGCCACACGGCCTACCTCATGTCCCCACGCCTACGGGCCACACACAGCCCTGTAGGCCACACACAGTCCTGCAGGCCACACACAGCCCTGCAGGTCACATACAGTCCTGCAGGTAACACACAGTCCTACAGGTCACATGCATGTGCACACACACACACACAGGTCTGCAGGTCACACACAGGTCTACGGGTCACACACAGTCTTACAGGCCACACATAATCCTACAGGTGACACACAATCCTGTAGAATCACACACACGCTCACACACACACACACACACACACACACACACAAACACACACACAGCCCTGCAGGCCACACACAGCCCTACAGGTCACACAGAGTCCTGCAGGTAACACACAATCCTGCAGGTCTTGCACACACACACACACACACACACGCATGCACGCACAGGTCTGCAGGTCACTCATAGGTCTGAAGGCCACACATAGGTCCAATTACTATGTTTTTGTTTGGTTTTGAGACAAGGTCTCAGTATATAGCCCTGACTGGCCTGGAACTCACTTTATAGATCAGACTAGCCTAGAACTCACAGAGATCCTCCTGCCTCTGTCTCCTCAGTGCTGGGATTAAAAGTGTGTACCACCACACTCCACTGTCAATTTTAAATTTTTATGTATTTTTAATTTTTTAAATTTATTTATTTATTTATATATTTATGTATGTATGTATGTATTTATTATTTATTTATTTATTTTTGGTCTTTTTGAGACAGGGTCTCCCTGTAGCCCCAGCTGTCCTGGAACTCACTATGTAGACCAGGCTGGCCTTGAATTTACAGGGACCTGCCTGCCTCTGCCTACCGAGTGCTGGGATTAAATGCGTGTGCCACCACTCCTGGTTTATTAATTTTTTTTAATGGAAGGGCCCCCTGGAAGTCAGAAGGTGGCTGGGTCTGCATTCTGAGCTCAACTTCCTCAACCAGGATTGTGAGGCCAGCAACAGTTCCTGTCAGCTTGGACATCCTACACGTGTGGTTGAGTTCGTTCATTCCAAGGAACACCAGTATTATTCCCACCAGCGTCCTCTGCAGCCTTCTTCAGTGTAGGCTGTTTGTTGTCCCAGCCCCTGTGCTGCTGGGCCTGGGGCTGGGTCTGCCCCATCCTGCTCACAGGTCTTCACCGCTTTACTGAAAGGCACCTTCTCAGGGTGTCTAAGTTGCCCCAGCCCAGCTCTGTTCTCTCTGCCTGCCTTGTGCCCCTCAGTAGCATTCAGCACTGTCTCATTCATCACGTGCATCCACCTCCCTGTACCACGTGTGCTGGAGGCCCGTGCTGGCGCACTTATGGCTTTAGTGCTGGACCCCACTGCTGCCACAGTGTCTATATGCAGGAGGGAGTCAAAAACCACCTCCCCCTTTCTTCTTCTATGGTGGCCACGCCCTCCTTGGGCTTCCACCTGGGATGTACCCCAACCCCTTGACCAAACCAAGCACATGGCCTCAGTAACTGTCCTGGGAGAGAGTCCTCCTCCCCGTCCAGTGGGCATCTCCTGCAGTATAAAATATACAAATAGACAAGAATTTCTCCCTTCTTAAACAATAGCTACAAACCTCCCACAAAAAAACTCCTCTGGGGAGATGGGGGGAAGGCTCAGTGAATAAAAGTACTTGCCGTGCAAGCATACGACCTGGGTCCGAATCCCCAGCACCCATGTAAAAGCCAAGCGTGGCTACCTGTGCTTGCAAGCCCGGCATTAGGAGACAGAGACGAGTGGATCTGAGACTTGCTTGGCTAGTCAGCCTAGTAGAAATGGCAAGCTTCTGGTTTACGAGAGACCCTATCTCAAGGTGGAGAGCAATACAGGAAGACATCCAGCATTCTATTCTGGTCTCTGCATATGTATGCATGGGTGCACACACATCCTCACACACACCCACACACTCACATGCTTACCCCCCACACAAAATAAAGAACAGAACCAAAACAAAACAAAAAACAGGCAACCTCCTTTAGGGAAGCATCGGTTTCCAGCAGTTGTGCCCGGTCTCCAAGCCTCTTCTCAGCAAAACCCATTGAAAGATTGATTATATTGTCATCTCCTGACGTCCACCTCCTAGAATCCCCAAGGTTCAGCTTTCAGACCCTCCTCTCCTTGGAGGGCTCTCGCTAAGGTCTCCCAAACTCGGCATTGTGATCCCCTGGTTCACA
Organism: Nannospalax galili; assembly: GCF_000622305.1. Lineage (NCBI taxonomy): Eukaryota > Metazoa > Chordata > Mammalia > Rodentia > Spalacidae > Nannospalax > Nannospalax galili. The sequence goes on along the minus strand of NW_008348199.1, from coordinate 3,447,327 downwards.
GCCTGACGTGACCATCAGCTTTCCTGTGGTCCAGGTGCTGGGCCTTGCCTGAGTGGCCTCTGCTTGCTTCTCAGAACACTTCCGTGTATTCTCATCCTCCCGGGCTACACATGGGGGAAAATCCTGGGCCCATCCTCGGGCCCCTTCTCTTCTCTGGCCACAAACTCCTGTGCCATGTCCTCTGGTCTGGTACTGTGATCTCACCAGACTGGAGTCAACCTTGCACCTCTGGCCAGCCCTCACCCTGACTCCAGATGCATCCAACCTCCTGCCCAAAGTCTCCACTCAGCTCTCTGGGTTCCTCAGGCTCCCATGTCCCGTCCATTGTCCCACTATCTGCCCTGCAAAGGGCAAAGGTCACGGCTCTCCTTCCTGTTGTTTGGCCAAAGATCTAGGGCCCCCTTGCCTTTCTGTCTCTCCTGTCTCATGTCTACTGGGTCAGCAAAGTCATTGGCTCTCCCTTAAAATGCCTTCAGGGTCCCCACCTTTAATGATCCTGGTTTATTGTAATGAAATATTGTATTTATTGTAATTTGTCCCTGGCTCCTGAATTCTACATCTCCCATCAGTAGCCCCCCACCAGGCAGCCAGAGTGGCCTCTGTCCAATGGAAACCAGTGGCCACAGTTTAGCTCAGAACTCCACGCTGGGCTTGGTGGCCCATGCCTGTAATCCCAGCTCGTAGGTGGCTGAGGCAGGAGAACTGTGAATTTTGAGGTCATCCTGGGCTACGCAGTAAGACTCCAAACAAAAACAAGAAAAACAACTCCAAGCAGCCTCCTCATCCAGCACTACGGGAGCCAAAGTCCTTCTTCCGGTGGCTAACAGACCTCCCTCCTCTCTGCTCTGCTTCCCACCCAAGCCTCTGCCACACACCTTACTGGAATTGAGGACAACTCTGCTTCAGGGCCTTGGCTGATGTCTGGAATGCTCCCCACTCCAGGCTTGCATCGCCCACTTCATGTCTGGGCCCCAGTATTGCCTTCTGGCCAAGACCTCCTCCCAACCGGAACCTCCCCTGATCACTGTTAAAATTACCGTCTAGCCCCGCTCCACCTGGATGCCCGTCCACTCCACCCCGGCAGGTGGCACCGGCTGAGGCACTGCCTGGGGCTAACTGCCTCCCGGCCTAGAAAGCGCCCAGATGGTTGTTTCTTTGGTTCACTGGCTGAACAGGACCTGGGCAACCAGAGGTCTTTGTAAGAGATTTCCCTGAGTGGGGTGGGGGTGGGGGAGGGATGACCACAATTGCAAAGGAGAATCTAATGTAAATAACTGAACAGCTTTAGAGGCTTCAGGGTCAGGTTAGGCAGTGCTTGTCTTTTCCAATTAACTGAGGAATTAGCGCTCCAGAACCCTCCAGCTAAATGGTGGGTGGGAACTGATGCTTCTGGAATGATATCTAGAATTGAGCACATCACAGGAAAACCACAAGCTCATCAGTTCAGGTATGTGGAGGTGTGAGATGGATAGAAGGGCTCTTAGGTGTTTTTATTTTAGTGGCTTCGGCTCACAGGGGACCAGTGCTGAGTTCCTGAAGAGTTGTTGCTACCAGCTCACACCTGTAATCCCAGCACTTGGGAGGTTGAGACAGGAGGATTTCTGTGAGTTCCCTATCAGTCTGGGCTACAAAGTAAGACTTTGTCTCAACTCCTCTACAGTGAAGAGGATCATTACTAACAATTTATTACAGTGTTTCTTTCCCAGGACTCTCCAGAGCTCAGTCAGGCTGCTTCACTCGGCCCCTTCACCACCCTGTCTCTTCAGCTTGGCCTCCCGGAGCAGGAGACAGTGACACACAGCAGCAGCACCTTCTCTGTTCATTTCCCTCCCTACAAGTGCTTTGGGAGCAGAGGGCTCAGTGCTCTGGTCCCCAGGCCCAGAGACGCAAAATTGGATAAGAGAGTTTACGGCATGAAGGGGCCACTGTGGGTTGGTGAGACAGATAAAACTATCGTGGGCAAGCGTCAAAGTGAGCCATGCGAGATGGGCATGCCAAAAAGTGCTGCCATGTGGTGAGGTGCGGCAGCAGGCAGAGCTCAGACATCCTGGGTAGAAGAAGTTCTCACATATTTGAAAACAAGGGCTGACACCTTAGACTCATGTGTTAGAAATACAGTGCTGAGTTCTCCGGAGCATAGTGGGAGCTGTCCTGACCAACTGTCGGCAGCTGTTTACCTTCTGTGTTCTTCAGACTTTGTTGCTGTGTAAACACCTGTGCTCTATAGAGGAAAGATTTATTTGGGCTTATAATTCCAAAGCTTCCAGGCCACAGTTCACTTGCAACATTGCCTTGGGCTTGTGCTAAGGCAGAACATCATGGTGGCAAAACCATGTAGTGTAAGAGGCTGTTCACCTCATGGCAGGCAGGGAGCAGAGAGATGAAGGGCTCAGGGCACAACACCCCCTTCAAAGACTTTCTTCCTCCAGCCAGGTTCCACTTAACACATTTACACCACCTCCCAATGGATTAAACCATTGATTAGGTCAGGGCCCTCAAAATCTAATTGTCTCTGGAAATACCCTCACAGATGTGCCTTGCTAATTTCCTAGATATCATTCAGTCCAGTCAACTGGACTATCAAGATCAAGATCAACTACCAGGGCCAGTGATGTGGCTCAGCACATAAAGGCACTTGTCACCGAGCCTGAGGATGTGAGTTTGATCCCCAGGACCCACATGGAGGAAGGAGAGAACTGACTCCCACAAGTTGACCTCTGAACTCCACATGCATACCATAGCATGTATATTCATGTGTACAGACACACACACGCACACACACACACACACACTATGAGGGAAAAAGATCAGCTATCATACCTTTTGCCTGCCAGACCCTAGCTGAGCTCAGGCCAGATGGAGTGGACAAGAAGATGTATCCTGCTGTTACAGAGCTGCCATTTGAGAGGGTGTTTGGCATTGAGAGTGCTGTGCTGGGGGCTCTTACTTTTCTTCTATCAATCGATCGATTGATTGATTGATTGAGACAGGGTCTCATGTAGCCCAGGCTGGCCTTAAACTTGCCATGAAACCAAGGATAACCTTGAACTTCATACTTTCCTCCCTCCATTTCCTGAGTGCTGGGATTACAAGTGCGCACCACCACACCCAGCAGTGCGGGAGATGGAACCAGGCCTTGCACATGCCGGGCAAGCACTGTACCAACTGAGCCCTCATCTGCGTGTTTTGATCCTATAGCATGAGCTACTGTAAAAGGCCCCCATGACAAGGAATCAGAGACCACTAGCCACTCAAGACTGAATCTGGAATGGAGGGTAACAGCAGCCCTAGCCAAGTTGACGGTGGTTGTGAGACCCACAACCAGACCTGCTGAGCTCACCAGGCTCCCGGCCTGCTGAAACTGAGGTGCTATGTGTGTGCTGCTTTAAGCTAGGACCCGGGGTAATTTATTAACAGCAATAGAGACTATGTACAACATTCAGGATAGCATAGCACTCGGTTAATGACCCACGATGACCCCTGTGTATACACAAGGGGCATTCACAATGCCCAGAAAATTGCGGAGTATAAACCTGTTCACCAGGCACTTGACACTGAACCCGCATCCTCTGCCACTTTGTGACATCATACTCAGGTGTGGCTAATGCTAACCAGAGGAAGAAAACCCTGCACACAGTGGGCTGTCACCTGACCATGATGTGGAGGAAAGACAGGCACATAAAAGGTGTTTATGTTAAACAAGCAAGAAAAAAAGGACAGCCTAAAAATAAGATCATGCAATGAGGAGGGAAGGGCAGTGCTGAGGGGAAGGGTGGAGCTGGCCTTCCCTAAATAGCTTATCAATTCTTTTGGACCCATGTGGGGGTTTATTCAATTAGAAACCAAAATGGGGTTGTAGCTCATGGTCCCCAGACCATTGCTGCTACTTGCATAGCATGTGTGAAACTCTGAATCCCCAACGTTGCGTGGGGGGGGATTATGAATCAAAACAAAATTGAAATGAAAAAAAAAATCCCCTAAGTAAAAGAGCAAAATGAAACACACAGATGTAACTACGTATAAAGTCGGCGGCTCCGTCATCCCTTAGGGGCTATTTTGAGGGGACCTAAAATATTTTGACTGTGCATCTCAGAAGGATACCCAAGAAATGCTAAAAAAAAAAAAAAAGGAAGAAATCGTGACCATGTTGTCACCAATCATGTTGATATTGCTTTGAAATACATAATGTAAATTAAACATACTCTATTATGTAATAGGATGCATGTTATGTAATTTATTACATACAAACATTTATAGATACAGTGAATAAGTTATTATGTTAGCCATTTTAGGAAGCAAGAGTTTCAACCTAAGAGAAAAATGTAACGAATATAAAATGGAAGAGAGTATGTAGAAACCCTGCCATCCTAGAGTTAAGCTGAAAATGAACACGAACTGAACATGTGTTTGCTTTTTTCTTTCTTCTGTCCTTCCTTCTTCCCCTCTCCCATTCTCATTCTCTCTCTCTCTCACTCTCTTTCTGCCCCACCCCACAACAGGGTTTTGTGTAGCCCAGGCTGGCCTCAAACTCCCTATATACTCAAGGATGACCTTGAACTTTAATTTTTAACTTTATTTAGTATTGTGTGTGTGCCAAGATGCTCATCTGGAGGTCAGAAGACAACTTGTGGGATCTGTTCTCTCTTCCACCATGTGGATTCCAGGGACAGAACTCAGGTCACCTGGCTCGGCACAAGCACCTTTACCTGTAAGCCACCTTGCCAGACCTTAGACCTCTTTCCATCACTTCCCTCTCACTATGTAGATCAGGATGGCCTCGATCTCACAGAGGTACACCTGCCTCTGCTTCCCAAGTGCTGGGATTAAAAGCGTACACCAATCACGTCTGGCTAAGTATAGTTGTTTAAAAAAGAAGAAGAGGGTCTGGAGAGATGGCTCAGTGGTTAAGAGCGCTGGCTGCTCTTGCAGAGGACCCAGGTTCAGTTCTCAGCACCCACATGGCAGCTAACAACTGTAGTTCCAGGAGATCGACTGCCCTCTTCTGGCCTCCTCTGTGCATTTCACGACACAGGTATACTTACACACATGCAGTCTATACACTATTACTCATAAAACAAAAAATATAATAAATAAAATATTTTTTAAAAAAGAAAAAGAAGCCTGGTCTTCATAGTGAATTCCAAACCAGCCAGGGCTATAGGAAGACCTTGTCTCAAAAACAAAGACAACTATACTAATATATCAAGCAGAAATTTAATATTTGTATTTTTTTAAATATTTATTATTTTTATTTTATGTATATGAGTGTTTTTCCTGCATGTGTGTGAGTGCACCCGTGTCCTGGAGGTCAGAAGAGGGCTTCGGATTCCCCTGGAACTGGAGTTAAGGACGTTTCGTAGCCACCATGTGGGTGCTGGAAATCGAACCCAGGTCCTCTGCAAGAGCAGTCAGTGCTCTTAACCACCGAGCCACCTCTCCAGCCCCCCAAAATACTTGTATTTTTAAAAGGCCATCTTCTCTTTCAAGCCAAAGGAGGGTGCGCTCTCACTTCCCTCCCCTCTCAGAGTCGTGGCTCTAGGACGCCCGCCCGATCTGTTTAGCAGCTCTGATTTATGACACAAATCACCCAGGAGGCACCCAGGAAGGACCTGGATGTCAGGCAGGTGCAGTGGGAGCCGCAGCCCTGCCTCCACACCGTTTATTCATTCACCGCGAGGAGCTCTGGAGGGCCGGAGCAATTTCATCAGCGCTCGGAACTGGCACACGGTGCGCCTTCTCTCCCCAGACCATCGCGCTACCATAAATAGACACCACGTGGCCTGCTTTTATGATAAGGTTAAAGGAAGCCAGTGCGTGGGGAGAGGCCGACGAGAGAGTGAGAGCTGCGAGTCGCAGGGATAAAACCTGAGCAGCACTAGTCCTGCCCGGGGCGGGATCAGAGGCGGGAGCGGAGTGGAAGCTCCCCAGGCGCATCCTTTGGTTGCTGAGCGACTCCCTGACTCCCAATAGCGGCCACTGCCCTCACCGTGTTGATCAGCCCGTCTGGGTCTGCAGTACACCCACCCACCCAGCTCCCCGCCCCTGCCTTGCCAAGCTTTGTGGCTCCCCCGGCTCGTTGTCTGATAAAGCTGTCAGTTTTTATTGCTGATAGGAGAAATAATTTTCTCTCTTAGCTGCATGTTAATTGGCCTTTCCCCCTCTCATTCTTGAGAACATACAACCCTCTTGTGTTCAGCATGCCCCCTCCCCCAAGGAAGGTACCATAGAGCAGCATTCCAGGAAGACAGAGAAGGTGGTGCTTGCTAAATCGTTAATTGATAATCGTCGTTAAGAAACAAGCTACCGATGAATGAAAGGAAGCGGTTGGAAGCACACTTTCCTGGAATTCTCCTTGAGCCTGTCTAGACTATATTCTCATCGACTGTAGAGAGACAAAGGTGAAGTCACCTGGGACTGGTTGTCCAAACCTGGACTGAGCATCCCTGAGGTGCCCAAGACAGGTGCAGGTACTGGAGGCTGAGCCGCCTCAGGTACATGCCGAGCAGACACACTGATAAACTGGATGGGTCTGAGTGCTGTGGCTTCAACAGTGGCAGAGGAAAGTCTGGAAACTGGGACTCTGGGAGAGTCACAGAGACTTGCAGGGGAAAACAAAGTTAGAGGTCACCTTGCAGGACAGCTGGGAGCTAGCTGGGAGGAGGCGGCAGCAGGGACGTCCCAGGTAATAAGGACAATTTGTGCAAAGTCATAGGTTCTACAAAACAGGGCAGTGAAGGGAAGGAACAGGGAGAAGTTTGTCATGGACAAAGGTTAAGGTCACATGGAGGACCAGGTCAGGACAGGGCTTGGGTGTCTAAGTAAGGTTGTGTGTGCCCCCCGCATATGATTTTCATGTACTCAAAACAAACTGGCCAAGGGTGGTAGTACGCACCTGTAATCCCAGCACTTGGGAGACTGACCCAGAATGACAAGTTCAAGGCCCGACAGCTACCTAATGAGACGACCCCCTCCCCACCTTCTCAAAAAGGAAAGGAAAGAGGCCTGGAGAGGTGGCTCAGTGGTTAAGAGCACTGGCTCAGGTTCAGTTCCCCACACCCACATGGCTGCTAACAACCATCCATAACTCCAGTTCCAGGGGATCTGATGCCCTCTTATGGATTCCATGGGCACTGAACACATAGGGTACACTCACATACATATAGGTACAACACTCATACACATAGAATAAAAATAATAAACCCAAAACATTTTTTTAAAAGGAAAGGAAGAGGGGCTGGAGAGATGGCTCAGCAGTTATCTTAACACTGACTATTCCTGCAGAAGATCTGGGTTCGAATCCCAGCACCCACATGGCAGCTAACAACTGTCTGTAACTCCAGTTCCAGAGGATCTGACAGTCTCTTCTGTCCTCCGCTGGCATTGCACGACACGGGTGCACTTACCTACATGCAGGTACATAACTCCAGTCCCAGGGGATCCAACAGCCTCTTCTGACCTCTGCGGGCATTACACGGGTGCACTTACCTACATGCAGGTAATACACACATACACATAAAATTTAAAAAATAAAACATTTTTTTTTAAAAAAAAAAAGGAAAGGAAGAGAGCCAGGCATGGTGTCACACACCTTTGATCCCAGCACTTGGGAGGCAGAGGCAGGTGGATCTCTGTGAGTTCAAGGCCAGCCTGGTCTAAATAGTGAGTTCCAGGCCAGCTGGGGCTACAGGGAGACCATGTAAGGGAAGGAAGAAAAAAAGCAAAAGCAAATAAAAATAACATTATTGATACTTAATTTTCAGGCTATAAAATGTACCTGTTTAAAGCATACAATTCAATGTTTTTAGTATATCTACAAAGTTATACACCCATAATGACTGCAGAACCTCCAAAGGGAAGCATTCTAAACATGCCTTTGACAAAGATGGAGCTTGGTCAAATGACTATGTCTCGTGTCAGTTTGGCAGCAGAGCCAAGAGATAGGTTTGGATGGGGGTGAGCCAAGGACCTGAGCAATAGCTCAGCAGGGAGTGTGAACAGGGAGGGCTAAAGATTTGTGGTGGTCATAGGGGAAATTTACTCCATGTCTTGGGTCCTTCCTTGCCAGGAGAAGAACTGGGCTAGGTCCTCTCAAGCCAGTTTTGCTGGCTGGGTATTTTAGTAGCAGTCACACAAATCATCATTATAGATGATGTTGTCTCTTTACAAAGAAAAATCGACAGAGAGGCCACATCACAGCAAAACCCAGAATTCTGAAGTTTCTGCAAAATGAGAGCAGCCCAGGGCATGGGCCTTCAAGTTTCATGCAACAGACCCTGCAAGTATCTGTGCCAAAGTTCTGGCCACACGCTGTGCTCTCACAGGCTTTGTAGAGGCCACATTTGGGCTGACAGTACGGTCAGCAGTAAACCAGAGTCCTAAGCAGACTTGCCTCTGTGTAGCGCAGGAAACCCATTTGCATTCCAGGTCCTTAGCCAGGGAAAGACCAGAGAGAGATCTGAGTGTACCTCCAAAGCGGCCTTGGGGACAAAGGCATCTAACATCAGCACACCAGGATAATCATATCAATCTTTTTTTTTTTTTTTTTATTAAAAGCAGGACATAAAGGTGAAAAGCAGTAAAACCAACTTCCATGGTAAAAGGGCTACAGACAAAATCTTTGACTATGATAATGTGAAAAATCTGACGATTAACAGAAAAAGTAGAGGAAGGTGGGCGGGGGGGACAGCTAGCTAAAATAGGACCAAATAAATAAATAAATAACTTGTCAGTGCATGGCTGAGTTAGCAAGCAAGAAAAGGATATCCCAAGGGACCAGAAACAAAGAAGGGAAAAGCAGAGTGGTGATCACATGATCCTGCCCCACCATGCCTTGGAGAGGATAATCAGAGCCAGGAACCCACGGGCCTTAGTTCTGGCATCTGTGTTGAGACTGGAAATAAGATCTTTGGCTGACAGGAGGGAGATAGTTGAAACTGTGCTTCCTTGCAAAGCTAGACTCCTGTGAGGGCTGATGTCTCAGCAAACAGTGAGCTAGGAAAATACCTACCCCCTGGCACAGGGAGATAAGAAGCAATCTTGTTTATCATAGCACAGGCAGGGGGCAATGGGGAGCTAAAAAACCACCCCCTGAAAAATCCAAACCTCATTCATGTGCTTTGGGTGGGTTTAAGGTCCAAATGTGTACTCTCTATGTTCAGGAGGTCTATGCCAAGAGAAGAAAACTTACATGAGGCAGGTGATAGCCCTGGACCACCTGGTACAGCAGATGTCAAATGGCTCTGGAGGCACAGGCTCAGACCTTAGCAATAGGAAATTCCCATGCAGAAAACAAGCTGTCCCCAAAGATGAGCTCATGATATCAAACCTCAAGTTAGCCGTCATCTTGGAAGTCAGTAGACACCACAAATAGAGGTTAGAGGCCCAAGGCTATGAGGTACCGGAATGCTGAAAGGAATATAAAGTAGAAATGTTGGAGCTGGAGAGGTGGCTCAGCTGTTAAGAACACTGACTGCTCTTGCAGAGGACCGGGTTCGATTCCCAGCATCCATGTGGCAGCTAATGACCGTTAGTAACTCCAGCTCCAGGGGATCCGATGCCTTCTTCTGACCTCCATGGACAACACACAAGCAGGCAATACCTCATACACACAAAATAAAAATAATAAACAAATAAAATAGAAATGTTTATGATGACTAAAGGCCAAAACAAAAGATTGGAGCTTTCAAAGAAAGAATGATACAAGAATGGCCAGATTGCTCAGTGGGTGAGGACACTTGCCACTGATGAACCAACGTGGTGGAAGGAGAGAGATGACTCCTGCAAGTTGTCTCCAACCTCCACATACACACACTATGTGCGTACACACACATACACAAAATAATAAATAGGTAAATGTAAAAATCTTAACTAAAAGAAAACACATTATTAAGCAAGAATAAACAGACTTGAACAAGGTTTTTGAGACAGCATATTTCTTTGTTGCTCGGGATGGTGTGAAATTCACCAAGTTGGCTTTGAACTCAGGATCCTCTTGCCTCAGCCTCATAAGTGCTGGGATTGTAGACGTGCACCATTATGCTCGGTTAGGATTTGAATGATGTTTACAAGTGAGATGCCATGGTGGCTGAGATTTTAAAGATCTAAAGATGATCTCAGGGAAGGAACTGTGAGAGGATTGTGGACTGGATAGAATTGGTTGTAGGTCTGAGAAACTATATTAAAGGTGAATAATAAGAAAACGGAGATTTATCACTCCATTAGTTCTACTTCTATATACATTTGAAAATTCTAATAAAATGATAAAATGGGCTGGAGAAATGGCTCAGTGGTTAAAAGCACTGGTTCCCAGCACTCACTCGGTGGCTAACAACCATCCATAACTTCGGTTCCACAGGATTTGACACCCTCTTCTGGCCTCTGTATACTTCATACACATGGTCCACTTACACACATGCAGGCAAAACACTCATACACATAAACTAAAAATATATAAATAAGCAGGGCGTGGTAGCACACTCCTTTAATCCCAGCACTTGGGAGGCAGAGGCAGGTGGATCTCTGTGAGTTCAAGGCCAGCCTGGTCTACATAGTGAGTTCCAGAACAGCTGGGCCCCCTCTAAAAAATATATATAAATAAATTTTAAAAACTATAAAACAGAATAAAAAGTTCCAAATAGAACTTCTGGAAATTAACATTTAAAGATTGAAATTTAAAATTCAGGACAGGCTCATTGGTACATTGAACATGAATGAAGAAAAAATCCATAATGGCAAAGTAGAGAGATGAATATATATATATATAAAACTTCAGAAGACATTACCAGACACCAAGGTTAAAATGGGAAGGCCCAGTGTTTATTTATTAGACATTCCAGAGGCTGGGGATGTAGCTCAGCTTGTCCAGTGCTTGTCTGATATGACGGTTAATGTAACTTGTCCACGTAGAAGAAATCCCCTGGATGTTTCTGAGGGAGTTTCTAGGTTGGGTTAATTAATGTGGAAAGACTCACCCTAATTGTAGTGGCACCATTCCGTGGGCTGGAATCCCAGACTGAATTAAAAGGAGAAAGTGAGCCGAGCACCAGCGTTCATGTCTCTCTGCTTCCTGACAATAGATAGTGTGACCACCTGCCTCAAGCTCCTGCCTCCTCGGCCCTGCCTTCCCCACCATGATGGATGTACCTGGAAGTGAGTCAAAATGAACCCTTCCTTCCTTAAATTGTTTTTATCAAGTATTTTGTCAAAGCCAAGTGAGAAATAACTAAAATACCTCCCGTGCAGAGCCCTGGGTTTGATCCCAAGCACTAAATAAATTTGGCCTGGAGGTACACAGGAAGATCAGGAGCTCAAGGTCATCCCTTTGAAGGCTAGCCTGAGCTACGTGAGATCCTATCTCAGGAGGAAAAAAAAGATAAAGACACTATAGAAAAAGAGGGAGAGGGAATATTCAAAGAAACTATGCAAGAGGGTTATTTTCTAACGTGTGTGTATGTAGAAAGTGGGGGACACGGGGCTTTGTACAGACTGGGCATACCCTTTACCACCGAGCCAGGGCTCTAGCTCTGCCTGAGAGCTTTTCGAGATTTGATAGAAGATAAACAAAAATCCTTGGATTCGAGGGATCTGGGTGGGGTGGGGGAGGATGGGAGAGGTGGGAGGGAGAAAGTGAGGAAGGGAGGGAGAGGGAGAGAGAATGGACACTAGGTTGTAGTTTGGGGGCGAAGCACTTGCCTAGCATGCACGAATATACGAAGCCCTGGATTTTATTTGCAGTATTTACCAAAATAGTCAATCAATCGATAAAACAAACGAAGCATAAACCAAACAAACCCAAACTGCAATAAGAAGAATAGATTCATATGGCAGCAACACGACAGACACCACAGGTGACACAGAAGAATAGATTCATATGGCAGCAACACGACAGACACTACAGGTGACACAAAAGACGAAAAGACGACTTTAGAAGCAGGTAGGCAGGAAAGGCCTGTGGCCTGAGAAGACGCTAAGGAGCCTTCTCAGCAATGGTCCGAATATCAGAAGACAACCAAGGAATGCTTTAAAGTGCTGAGGGAGACAGCTGTCAACCTAAAATCCTGCGCTTTAACTGTTCTTCTAGAACGAGAGGTGGTCAGAGAACATTTTCAAATGCAGCGTTCAGCATGCTTGGCTTGTGAAGTATCAAGGGGGATGTGTGGACTTCGGGAAAGAGCAGAGGCCTCCTGGGGAAGGGCAGATTTGGGGGCAAGGATAATAAGTACTGGCCCAGTGTGGGGGCTTGTGCCGGTAATCCTAGCATCCAGGAAGCTGAGGCAGGAGGATCACTGCAAACCCAAGGCCAGCCTTGGCTGCATAGTGAGTCCAAGATCAGCCCGGGATACATAGCAAAACTCTGTCTTAACAAAACTAGAAATGAAAACAAGAAAACACAAACAAGCCCCAGTTTTTATTTGTTTGTTTATTTATTTATTTATTTATGAGTGCTAGTTCAATACTCCAGTATGCAAACACTATTCTAAGGACTTTCCTTAAAAGGGGGTTGGGGGTGCTGGACAGATGGCTCAGTGGTTAAGAGCAGTGGCTGCTCTAGCAGAGGACTTGGGTTCAGTTTCCAGCACCCACAGGGTGTCTAACAGCCAACGGAAACCAGGGGATCTGACGTTTTCTTCTGGCCTCTGCAGACATTGGACAGCACTGCACACAGACACATGCTGGCAAAAATGCTCATACATATAAAATAACATTTTGAAAAGTTGCCCAGTGTCTTAGATCTAGAGGTAGAAAGGTTCCAGAGTTTAGCTGCAAAGCCCACATTCACTCCTAACCACCAGCAGCAGTGCAGGTTGAGATGCTCTGCAAAGTAATACTTATCCAGCTATGATGGCCAGTTGATAGAATCTAGAATCACCTGGGAGATGGGCCTCTAGGTACACCTGTGAGGGATTATCTAGATTATGGTTATCCTCAGAGAATGTCTGTAAGGGACTGTCTTGATTATGCTAATCAATAGTGGAGACCCATTTTTTTTTTCTCTTTTTGAGACAGGGTCTCTTTGTAGCCCCAGCTGGCCTGGAACTCAAGACCAGGCTGGCCTTGAACTTACAGAGATCTGCCTGCGTCTGCCTCCCGATTAAAGGCGTGGAATTTAATCCCTCTGCTGGGATTAAAGGCATGGGCCACCACGCCCGTCAAGAAGACCCATCTTTTAAGAAATACTTTTTTATTTTATGTGTATGACTGTATTGCCTGCATGTATGTGAGTGCACCTACCTGGGCTGGACAATACCTGTGGAGGTCCGAAGATGGCATAGGAGCCCCTGGAACTGGAGTTAGGGACAATTGTTAACAGCCACGTGGGTGCTGGGAACCAAACCCAGGTCCTCTGCATTTAATTGTGGTGGAACCCTTCCCTGAGCAGGGAATCCTAGAGTGAATAAAATGCAGAAAGCCAGCGGAGCTGTAGAAGGCCTTCACTCTCGGCCTCCTTACTGTGGCTGTGATGTGACCGGCTGCCCTGACTTCCCACTATGATGGACTTCTGTCTTGAACTGTGAGCTGAAATAAACCTTTTCTCCCAAAAGTTGCTTTTGTAAGAGTATTTTATCACAGTAGCTGGAGAAGAAATGGAGACACTATCACACTTTTTTGAAGGGGAGGGACAGAGTCTCATGTAGCCCAGGCTAGTCTCAATCTTGCTATGATGACCTTGAATTCCATTTTTTTCTTTCTTTTTCTTTTCTTTTTTTTTGAGGTAGGGTCTTCCCTGTAGCCTCAGCTGGCCTGGAGCTGGCTATGTAGGTCGACCAGGCTCTTTTTCTTTTTGAGACAGGGTCTCTCCGTAGCCCCAACTGGCCTGGAACTTGCTATGCAGACCAGGCTGGGCTGGCCACAATCTCACAGTCTCTGCCTGCTTCTCCCTCCTGAGTGATGGGATTAAAGACGTGTGCCATCACACCTGGCTTCTTTTTTAAAAAAAATATTGTATTTATTATTTTTATTTTATGAATATGATTATATTGCCTTCATGTATGTAGATGCACCCATGTCATTCAATGCCCACAGAGGTCAGATGCACCTATGTCGTGCAATGCCCACAGAGGTCAGATGCACCTATGTCGTGCAATGCCCACAGAGGTCAGATGCACCTATGTTGTGCAATGCCCACAGAGGGCTTCAGATCCTCTGGAACTGGAGTTACAGATGGTTGTTAGCCACCAAGTGGGTGCTGGGAATCAAACCCGGTCCTCTGCAAGAGCAGTCAATGTTCTTAACCACTGAGCCAGCTCTGTAGGCACCCCCTCCTTTTTGGAGACATGGTTTTACTATGTAGCCCTAGCTGGCCTGAAACTTGCTGTGTAGATTAGGTTGGCCTTGAACTCACAAAGATCCACCTGCGTGTTGGGATTAGAGCTGTGTGCCACCACACCTAGCATGACCTGGGATTTCTGCCCCTTCTGCTTCTTTTCCTAAGCCCCGGTATTACAAGCATGCACCACCATGCCTGGTTTATGAAGTGCTAGGGATTTAATCCAGAGCTTTGTGCATTCTAGGCAAGTACTCTACCAACTGGGCTACATTCCCAGGCCTGCCTAGTGTACTTGAGATATTGGGTTCAATCCCTAGCAACACACACACACACACACACACACACACACACACACACACTTAGTAGTGAGCTTTTCATATAACTCAAGTAAGCGAAAATATCTCCATATTTCAACAAATCTTAAACTTTTGGATTCAGAAATAAGAAATCAAAATTTCTAGGAATTCTTGGAAATTCCCAGATCATAATTTATTATTATTCATATTTTATATGTAAGAGTGTATTGCCTGCATGTGCACAAGTGCACCCGTGTCATGCAATGCCCACAGAGGTTGGAAGAGGATGCTGGATCCCCTGTAACTGGGGTTACAGATGGCTGTTAGCTGCCATGTGGGTGCTGGCACTGCCCAGTGCTCCCCTCTACACACTCATTGACTCTTACGTTATTTCTGCCCTCTCTTCTGCGATGTTCCCTGAGCCATAGTTTCTAGGTTTGGCTTTTTTTGTTGTTTTTTTTTATGTGTATGCATGTATTACCTGCATGTAAGTAAGTGCACTTGTGTTGTGCAATGCCCATTGAAGTCAGAAGAGGCTGTCAAATCCCCTGGGACTAGAGTTATGGGCAGTTGTTAGCTGCCATGTGGGTGCTGGGATTCGAACCTGGGTCTTCTTCAAGAACAACCAGTGTTCTTAACCACTGAGCAATCTCTCCAGCCCCATTTCTAGGTTTTTAATTTTGTTTTTGTTTATGGTGCATACTGGGCAAGACAGGGCTACACCACCAACCTTCCTAACATAGTTTTGTTTGGTTTGGTGGTTTATTTTATTTTGGTTACTATTTATTTATTTATTTGAGATAAGGTCTCCCTATAGCCCCAGCCTGGAATTTGCTATGTAGACCAGGCTGGCCTCCATCTCACAGAGATCCACCTGCCTCTGACTACCACTTGAGTGCTAGGATTGAAGGCTTGTGTCACCATGCCCGGCCCTGCCAGAGTTTTTAATTCAACATCAGTGAGTCAACATTCCACAGTTAAATTTTATTTCTTAGAGGAAATATGTAAAAGTTTCCCCAATTGCTCAACTGAATTTTCCTGGAATTCAAGATTTCAAAAATGCTGTTTGATCTAGGGGTGTTACTTAGTGGCAGAGCCTGTGTTTAGCATACATGAATGCCTGTTCAAGCCCTAGACCTGGCAAGGGAAAAAAAGGATATGAATTGGAGAAGAAATGTTGGGAGGGAATATTAAGATGAAATGAAATATTTGTACTCAGGTAAGGCCAAGAGGATCCATGCAAGTTTAAAGCCAACCTGGTAGGCGGGATAGAGAATTTGAGGACTGCCTAGGACTGTCGGGCAGCAGACAGACTATGGTCAGGTGCCTCCTTCCCAAGCTTGGTCGCACCCCCTTGCTTCGGCTCATCACAAATAAGCTTGTTGACTGTTAAAGGAGGAAGAAAGGAGGGCAGGGAGAGGAAGCTGTGGGGAGGGTCTTTCACCATTTTGTATGGCTGTGGGGAAGTTGTGATCCACGCCTAGATGCCTGAATGGAGACTTTCCAGTGCTACCTTAGGAGGGGGCACCCACATTCCTGTAAGTAAACCCTCACCCACTGCTCTGTAAGTAAGCCTAGTAAACTCCCTGGTTTCCCAAGCTGCAGTTTGGCAAAATCGGTCCTCGGTTTGTCGTAGGGACCAAGGGAGAAGGAGGCCAGACTTTATTTCTGCCTCCTGGAAGGAATTTCAGCTACAGTAAAGAGTAAGATTCTGTCTCAAAACAAGCAAGCAAGCAAACAGACAAACAAAGTCACTTGAATATGAAAACAATAAGTCTGGGCTGGAGATGTAGCCCACTGTATAAATTCAAGGAGCTGGGGCTGAGAGGTGACTCTGGTTAAGAGCACCAGCTGCTCTTGCAGAGGACCTGAGTTTGGGTCCTAGCATCCACATGCAACTAACAACCAGAGTATCTGACACCCTCTTCTGGCCTCCACAAGCATTGCATGTATAGGTACACTTACACACATGCAGGTAAAATGCTCATACACATAAAAGGCAATCAATTTTGTAAAAAGAAGATATAATAAGTCTGAATCTTTATACATACAAAAATCACATCAAGAATTGTCATAAGAAAGAAAAAATAATAAAGAAACAAGAACTAAAGGTCAAAAGAACTGTCAGACTTATAAGAGGAAATTGACAAATCCACTGTTGGTCACTAGTTGTGATTCTCCTAAGTGGAGGGTAAAATGTGCCACCAGAGGCTCATGTGCTGAACACTTGGACCCCACCTGGTGGTGCTATTTTGGTAGGTAGAGCTTTAGGAAGTGGGGTCTAGCTGGAGGAAGTAGGGAGTGTTTCTTTGAAACATACACCTGGTCTTGGGATCCTTCCTGTCTCTGCTCCCTGTCTGCAGTGAGGTGAACAACCTACATGCTCTGGCTGACAAAATGCTCTTCCACATAGCGGACCTAGAATTAGTGAACCTAAGGATTTAACCTAGTTCTTCCTCTAAGATGTTTTTGCATCCACCTTGTGGGTCAGCAAGAAGGCTCAGCAGGTGTATTAATTATTTTTTCTGTTGCTGTGATAGAAACACTGACCAAAGCAACTTATAGAAGGAAGAGTTTGAGTTTGAGTTTATGGTAACAAAGGGACAAGAGTCAGTCCATCATGGAGGGGAGGCGTGGCAGCAGAGGTGGCTGGAGGAGGAGTGGAAGCTAAGCTTGCCCATCTTCAAGCAGGCACAGGAAACAAGAGTGACTGGAGATCAGGCAAGGCTTAAGAACTCTTTAAGCCCGCCCCCAGTGATGTTCTTCTTCCAGCATGGCCACACCTTCTAAGACCTCCCAAAACAGCATCACCAACTGGGGACAAAATGTCCAAATACTTGGAGCCTATGGGGGACATTCTCATTCAAACCACCACATCAGGTAAAGGTGCCTGCTACCAAGTCTGATGACCTGAGTTCCATCCCACCGGACTCACATGGTGGAAAGAGAGAATTGGCTACCAAAAGTTGTCCATACACACACACACAATCTTTTTAAAAGATGTTTATATTGGGTATTTTGTCACAATGATGAAAGGTCTGCCTAACACAGACTCCTAGAAACAAATACCAAGATGTAATTAGATGCACAGATCCTGGAGGGGAGGGCTGTGAGAGGCAGAGGGAAGAGGGTGGGGATAGACTAGGAGAACCTTCAAAGCAGCCATGCAGGCCTATGGTTTGTGAGATACACAGGGAGGGAGGAGGGAGGAGGGAGGAGACCTCAGACCACAGCCAGGCTCTGGGAAGGCTGTGGCCAGACCAAGCAAAGCTGCCAATTTAGAGGAGTCTTGCGCCAGTCAGAAATGGCCCAGCTCCAGGACTCCATTGTGACCAGTCACTGGCTGGGAGCCACTGGGTAGGAGCGGCAGGAGGGGCAGGAATCTGGTTTCAAACAATATGCCAAAGTGGCCTTGAAGGTGCTGTAGTTGGCGGCTGTCAGCGAGCTGTGAGCCTTCAAAGGGGAATCTGAGTAGATTAATGTCCACAGCCACCACAGAGAGTGACAGCTCTCAGTAAGTGATAGGGGAAGCAAAAATGGAACCAGTAAGAGCAACAGACAGTATAGGTTCCTATGTCCAAGAACTGAAGGATATACCTTGCCAAACACATTGAACTCTTAGAAAAATTGCATAAGGGGCTGGAGAGATGGCTCAGCAGTTTAAGAACAGTGGTTGTTCTTGCAGAACACCCAGGTTCGAATCTCAGCACCCACATGGCAGCTACAAACCATCCTTAACTCCAGTTCCAGGGGAATCCGAAGCCTTCTTCTGACCTCCGCAGCATTGCATGACACAGGTGCACTTACCTACATGCAGGCAATACATGCATACACATAAAATAAAAATAATAAATAAAATTTAAAAAAAGAAAAATTGCATAAAACTATTTTAAAGTCATGTCTTGAAATGGAATTCATGAATTGTCTACTATAAGTTAAGGACAAGGTGATGTGGTGGTGCCTATCTGTGATCGCAGAACTTTGAGAGGAGGAGACAGGAGGACCAAGAGTTCAAAGTCAGGGCTCCAGAGAGGGCTCAGTGAATAAAAGCACTTGTCATACAAGTGTGAGGACCTGAGTTCAAATCTGTGTAAAGCTGGGTACAGTACTGAGTGTCTGTAATCCCAGTGTTCCTGTGGCAGAGATAGGAGAATCCCTGGAAGCTTGAGGGCTAGTCTGGGCAGCAAACAACCAGAAGGCCCTGTCTTGAACAGGGAGGAAGGCAAGAACCGATATCTAAGGTTGTCCTCCAACCTCCACATATGTGTTATGGCACACAGGCATGTACACTCACACACACATGAATGTGCACATAAACAGACACATACACACAAAATTTCAAGGTCAGCCTTGGCTGCATGGTGAGTTGAGGCTAGCCTGGGCTTCATGAAACTCTGTCTTAAAAAAACGTTAGGGAAGATCTTTTTTTTTTTAGTATTTTAGTATTTTTTATTTATTATTTTTTATTTTATGTGTATGAGTGTATTGCCTACATGTGTGTAAGTGCACCTGTGTCATACAATCCCTGAGGAGTCAGAAGAGGCCGTCGGATCCCCTGGAACTGGAGTTATAGATGGTTGTTAGCTGCCATGTAGGTGCTGGGAATCGAACCCAGGTCCTCTGTAAGAGCAGCCAGTGCTCTTAACCACTGAGCCATCTCTCCAGCCCCTGAGGAAGATCTTTTAAGGGAAACAAGAAACTGCTTAGAACCAAAAGCAGTGAGGCCATGGTGAGATAAAATTGGAAGGACCTACTACAGAAGGGTCCAGAGGACACAGTAGCCTTCAGTATACACAGTGTAACAGAAGGCCCAAGACCGAGAGCTAAGGGTCCAGAAGGCCCAACCGACAGCTAAGGGTCCAGAAGGCCCAACCGACAGCTAAGGGTCCAGAAGGCCCAAGACTGACAGCTAAGGGTCCAGAAGGCCCAACCGACAGCTAAGGGTCCAGAAGGCCCAACCGACAGCTAAGGGTCCAGAAGGCCCAAGACCAAGAGCTAAGGGTCCAGAAGGCCCAACCGACAGCTAAGGGTTCAACGTTAGAAGTGAAAAAGAGCAGAATAGGCAACAAAAACAAAATGGAAGGAAGGAAATCACACAGAGAAAAGAGAAATTAGTCAAAGGAAACAGCTAAGACAGAGTCAGGAGAGCCACAGCTAGATCTCCGAGCAGACTAAATGTCCGCAGTCCTCTGGCAAGAGGGGCTGAGGAAAGAGCAGAGCAGGCATGAGGCACATTGGGAACAAACAGAAGCCACCCAGCACAGCTAGAGCAGGCACAGAGCAGCAACAGGTCACATGCACAGCTGGTTTCACACCTGGTTTCATGACACAGTGTCTATTTACAGTTGAAGTCCAAACACACATCCTTTCTGTAGATTCCTCTGCCAGTATGTAGCAAAACAGTGCTCACAGTGAGCCCCTCTCTGCATGTTAGGCACCCTCTTTCTCCCATGTGTGTGGTTAGGCTGTTTCCTGAGATCGACATGTACTCTCCCTCCTCTGCAAACCGTGAGACTCATTGCAGGCTTCTTTGGCTGCTCCTGTTGGCAGCACGCCTCCACCCAGCTGACTTCACAAAGAGAGTCACAGTGTGGTTCATGATAATAACATGCTCCATTTAAATGTCCACAAGCCAGGTGTGGCGGCCCATGCCTGTAATCCCAGTGCTGGGAAGGCAGAGACAAGGGGTGGGTGATCCCTGAAATTCATTGGCTCAAAAGCCTAGCTGAGCTGACAAGCTCCTGGTTTGCTGAGAGATCCTGTCACAAAATTAAGGTGGAGAGACACTGAGGAAGATACCCAGTGTCGACTCTGGCCTCCATAGGCACTCGCACATGTGTGCACACTCACACACATGCCACACATACACACAAAATATCCACATCTATAATGTGGCGGGGGGCAGCCCCCATTGTGTATAGACAGAAGCTACACTTCCTTTCCAGAGGAGAGCTCTCCATCTGCCTTGAGTTAGAGGGGCAGGCTCAGGGAAAGAGGCTGAGTGCCAGGTGGTCCTGTGGTCCAGGAGCTGGTGGGAGGGGGATCCTGGGCACTCAGGAGGGGGAGGAGAGAGCATCTTCATGCCAAGGATGCACAGAACCAGCAGACCTGGAAGAAAGGCAGGGGCTTCTAGTGGCAGCACTTTGGTGCCCAGATCCCTGCTCTGCACTGAAAGCCTGTGTTTATTCTGCATGGGCTGCACATATTGGAGAGGTTTTTCCAGGAGGGAGGTCTGCTTAGCCTCAGGCCAAGCCTCCCTTGACAGTCACAACCCGAAAGGCATTACCCCGGATTCCTTGATTGCCAGGCTCAGGTCAAAGGGGGCTCTGGTTTCAGAAGCCTGACAGATGACACCATTGCTGTCTACAAAGCCCTTTCAATTGAGCAGTCCAGAAACCCGAGTGGTCTATCTATTTTCCTCTTTTCTCTTTCCCTTCCTTTTCTCTTTCCT
The DNA here is from genome assembly GCF_000622305.1 of Nannospalax galili. Taxonomy (NCBI): domain Eukaryota; kingdom Metazoa; phylum Chordata; class Mammalia; order Rodentia; family Spalacidae; genus Nannospalax; species Nannospalax galili. The sequence goes on along the minus strand of NW_008348199.1, from coordinate 3,426,314 downwards.
TTCCTTTTCTAAAGTTTTTTGAGACAGCCATCACATGCAGTCTGGCTGGCCTCAAACTTGTTAGAGAGCTAAGGATGATCTTGAACTGATCCTCTGCCTCCACCTCCCCAGTGCTGGGGTTACAGTGTGAACCGCCACACCCAGCTCACCTTATTTAGTTTCAAGTTCAGTTATTTCTTCTCCCACTAAACACTTGCCACCGCCCACTGCCCTTCCACCTCCTCTAGGGCAGCTCCTGGATATTCTGCAGCCTTCCAGGTCTGAGCATACTGTGCTCCACCACCGTCCCTTATTGCCCACCACTGTACGCCTCCATTCCTGTCTCCACTAATGGATTGGTTCCATTGACGGCTAAGGATCCCAGTGCCCAACTGTGTCAGGTAGACCTCTGAGCTTTCGACTTGCTTAATCCTCTCAACCCAGTAAGACAGTGCACGAAGACATTTTATAGATGAGACAGCAGACGTTTTATAGATGGTGTGAATCTGGGTGGAGTGGAGTTGGGCTTTGAAGCTATGAAGGAGAAATCACTTTTCTTTCTTTCTTTCTTTCTTCTTTCTTCTATCTATCTATCTATCTATCATCTATCTATCTATCTATCATTTATCATCTATCTATCTCTTTTTAAACTAAGGTCTCACTATATAACCTTCCTGAACTGAAACTTGCTGTGTAGACCAGGCTAGCCTCTAACTTGCATCAATCTTTCTGCTTCTGCCCCTCAAGTGCTGGGATTATAAATATGTGCCACCACATCTGGTAAAAATGGTCATTTTAATGATCAAACAAAAAGTGGCACATAGTTCCAGGCATGGTGGCTCATACCTATAATTTCAACACTTGGAAACTGAGACAGGAGGATTGTTAGGCGTCAATGACCAGCCTGGGCTAGATAGTGATTTCCAAGCCAGCCTGGGCTTTTCTGTGAAACTTGTCTCAAACAGCAACAAAATAATGGCACGTAGGAGCTGGAAAGTTGGCTCAGCAGTTAGGAACACATGCTGTTCTTCCAGAAGACCCACTGAAGAACACAGTGTCAACCCTTGGCCTCCACAGGCACATGCACACACACACACACACACACACACACACACAATGTCCACAACTATTGTGTCTGTGTATGTGTGTGTGCATCAGCAACCAGATTGGGCAGCTCACACCACCTGTAACTCCAGCTCCTGGGGTATCTGATGCCTCTGGTCTTCTTGGGTGCCTGTACTCATATGCACACAACTACACACAGACACACAGGTACACATAATTTTAAAAATAAAAATAAAATTGTTGGGCATGGTGGCATGTGCCTATAATTCCAGCACTCAGGAGGCAGAGGCAGGCAGATAAGAAAAAGTAAATGAATGGCACATAGACCTAACGTGACCCACTGGTGTGGCTAGATGAGGTCAGCTGATGTGTGGACACATTTGCAAGCTGGTGTCCACTCACCCACCTGCCCTGATCCCTAGCTTCCACAGTAATGGGACAAGGGAACCGTCAGCTAGTGACTCACAGCCATGTCTCCCTGTGTACACACCAACTCCAATCTAACAAGGTCAGAGGCAGAAAAGCATAATGCTAAATCTCATTCCTTTGGAAACCAGAGTTAGATGTTTAAATTCTAATAAAAATGGTATGTGCTTGGCCATAGGTGAGTCATGTGAAGATTGCCTTAATTTCTTTTAGTCCACAGGGCCCAGTTGGATTTTTGCAGACTGATTGGTTCTCCTTCCCTCCTTCACAGAGATGCCACCTTGCAGAGCCCTGTCATGCCTAATGACTGCAGGCCCATCTTGGCTGGTTGAACTCGATGCCTGCAGTGATTCTCTCAGATCCTGTCTCTGATTGACAGGCCCTTTCTAAAAAGAGATAAAGGTCTTTGCTGCCTGGAATCTGCAGCCTGAAGCATGCTAGGCATCTGCCCTATTTTCCACCATAAGGCAGAAGTCAGCTGGAGGTAGGCGCTGCTCCCCCAGGACAGGCCACCTTATTCGGCATCACTCTTTCTCAGTCAGATGGAGCAGAGGTCACACTTTGAAGTCTGTAAATTTACAGCCATGACATTTGGATACAGTGGTTTCTTGGAAAGTGCCCACATTTGGCTTAGACATGCTTAGCTATTTGCCAAGGAAACTTGGACTAAAACTGCTGTTGTTTGGCCAGGCGTGGTGCTGCACGCCTCTAATCCCAGTGCTGTGGGGAGGAGGACGGCTGCGAGTTCCAGGACAGCCCGGGCTACTGAGGCCTTGTCTCCAAAACAAAACAATTTGATTATTTGCAAATTTAAAACTTTTCTTAGGTACAGGGGTTGGGACACCAAGCCTCATGCCTGCTGGGCAAATGTTCCTCACTGAGTTATACCCTAACCTTCATTTTTAAAAAATATTTTATTATTTTTATTTTATGTGTATGAGTATATTGCCTGCATGTGTGTAAGTGCACCCATGTCGTGCAATGCCCAAGGAGGTCAAAAGAGGGCATTGGATTCCCCTGGAACTGGAGTTAGAGATGGTTGTTAGTCACCATGTGGGTGCTGGGAATTGAACCTGGGTCCTCTGCAAGAGCAGCCAGTGCTTTTAACCACTGAGCCATCTCTCCAGCACCCCAACCTTAATTTTTTAAATTAATTCTTTTTTTTTTTTGGTCTTTTTGAGACAGGGTCTCCCTGTAGTCCCAGCTGACCTGAACTCACCATGTAGACCAGGCTGGCCTTGAACTCACAGAGATCTGCCTACCTCTGCCTCCCAAGTGCTGGGACTAAAGGCGTGCACCATCACTCCTGGCTTGTTTTTTATTTTTTAAATATTATTTATTATTTTATGTGTATGCATGTATTGCTTGCATGTAAGAAAGTGCATCTGTGTCATGCAATGCCCTCTGAAGACAGAAGAGATCCCCTGGAACTGGAGTTACAGACAGTTGTTAGCTGCCATGTGGGTGCTGGGATTTGAACGTGGGTCTTCTGCAAGAACATTCAGTGTTCTTAACTGCTAAGCCATCTCTCCAGCCTCAAAATCAATTTATTTTTATTTTATGTGTGTTTTGCCTGCATGTATGCAAGTACACCTGTGTTGTGCAATGCCAGTAGAAGCCAGAAGAGGGCGTCAGATCCCCTGGAACTGGAGTTATGGACCATGTGGGTCCTGGAAACTGAACCTGGGTCCTCTGCAAGAGTAGCCAGTGCTCTTAACTACTGGGCCATCTCCTCAGCCCTCCCAACCCTGATTTTTAAAATCAGTATCCATCTTTGAACTTCCTTGTCTGGGTATGTTTACATGCATGTGCACACACATACTTTATACACTAAAGCTGAGTTATAATAGGGCAAGTCCCCTATTTCTAAAATTTACTGAGCCCAAGGTCCTGACCCAAGATGACGTTAAGAGTCTGGAGGAGCTGAAAGTCTCCCATGAACAGGTGGAGCCTGGGGAACCACAATGGGGTCTCAAGGGCTTGCAGTAGAAGCAAGACCCAGAGCGAGAGTGACAGAAAATTCCCCAACAAACCATCTTCAATTTCACCTGACCCAGGACCAATGCACCGGGTGTGGACTATTCCACCAACACGCCCACTGTGCCCAGTCAGCTCTGTGCCCCTCACCACCCATGAATCCAGGAGAGAGACTTGTGGCTCCCTGCCTTCTTGTAAGCAGGCCTGTAATAGAGTTCTGTCCTTTTGCACAGACCAGCACCACAGCGTTGGCTTCTATCATCAGGCAGGGAACTTGGCATCACACACATGCCCTGAGTTCACTGCAGAGATAAATGAAGACCAACCAATGATCGAGCCAAGGCTCTTCCTTATGACTACCACTGATTATTCATTTCTTGCTGTAGCAAGAAAGTCACCATCACTTGCCTGTTATGGTTTGGTTTGGGTTTATTTGAGACAGGGTCTCCCTGTAGCCCCAGCTGTCCTGGAACTCACTATGTAGACCAGGCTGGCTTTGAACTCACAGAGATCCACCTGCCTCTGCCTCCCAAGTGCTGGGATTCAAGGCATGCAACAGGCATGTATGAGTGTTTTACCTGCATATATATATATATATATATATATATATAAATGCAGCACGTGTGTGCCTGTGAAGGCTAGAAGAGGGCATCAGATCCCCTTAATGTGGCATTAAGGATGGGTGTTAACCATTATGTGGGTGCTGGGAACTGAAGCCAGGTCCTCTGTAAGAGCAGACAGTGCTTTTCATCACTGAGCCATCTCTCCAGCGCCCTCCCTTCTGTGATAGGAGGGAGGACTTATTTTGCCTCACAGCATCAAAGATGTAAGTTTATCATGACACGGAGGGCACGGTGAAACAGAAGGGCTCATGTCACATGACCAGGCAGCAGCGACAAAGAGTGTCTGAGTCCATCACTTGTTCTTTGGTCAAGATATAAAGGCAGGTAGAGGCGTTGGAAAGCTTTGGAGTAGAAGGAAGGGAAGGCTTCAGGTGGGACCTGATCAGCGTTGTTGGTGGCTAATGAGAAGTGGACACATTTGACTTGCTCTAGTTAGCCAGGGACAAACATTAGGGAAGCTTCTGGCTGTCAGTCCTGGCCACTGGGGGCTGACACTTATACAAGTTCTAGTCACTGTCCTGGATTGACACTAGAGATAGGAATCTGCCTTCTGTGAGTATGGCTTCCAGCAGGCTGGCTTCCAGGCTGCTTGCTGTAGATGAGGTTTGGCTCCCTGGGTGGGTAGCTGCAGGTTGTAGGTCATTCTGTGCAGTCTCGGGCCATTGTTCATTTGCATATTCTATACCTCAGGATTATGTAAGAACTGGTCAGGATGGACATGTGTCTGAATCCCAGCATTTAGGAGGCACAGACAGGAGGATTAGTAGCTCACAGTCATTTAGGGCTGTATAATGAGATCCTGCCTCAGAAAACAAAAATGGGCTGGCAAGATGGCTCAGCAGTTAAGAGCAGTGGCTGCTCTTGCAGAGGGCTGGGGTTTGGTTCCCAGCACCCACATGGAGGCTCATAACTGCCTGTAACTCCAGCTCTAGTGGATCTGACACCTTCTTCTAGCCTCCTTAGGCACCTGGCACACACATGGTGCACATATATACATGCAGGCAACAAAACAATAGCACACATAAAATAAAAATAAATGAATCTTCTAAAGGGGGGGTGAGGCTGAAGACATGGCTTAGGAGGGTGTCTGTAAGTTGCCCTGTGACCTCGAGAGTGCTGCAGCAAGGGGCTGCAGAGCTGGCTCAGCCATTAAGAGCACTGCAAAGGAACAAGTTTTGGTTTCCGACACCCATACGGCAGCTAACAACTATCCATAACTCCAGTTCCAAGGGAACCCTATGCCGTCTTCTGGCCTCTGCAGGCATTGCACAACACAGGTGCACTTACATACATGCAGGCAAATCATACACCCATAAAATAAAAATAAATTTTTTAGGTTTAAAAAATTTTGTTATTTTTATTTCATGTGCATGACTGTATTGCCTGCATGTGTATAAGTGCAATGCCTGCAGAGGCCAGAAGAGAGCATTGGGTTCCCCTGGAATTGGAGCTATGGAGAGTTGTCAGTCACCATGTGGGTACTGGGAATAAAACCCAGGTAACATCAAGACGTAACATCAGACTCCCATTTCATTCATGCCACTTCCTGTCTGATGGCGAGTCCTGTTCCCTAATCATCAAGCTTAGCTACTCTGTGTCTACTCCTCGGGGACTTTAGAAATCCAGAGAGCTCTCACTGGTCTCCCAACCTGTCCCACTATGGCCTGTAGGTTCAAGTTCCCCCCACACCAGCTACCTTTAAGACACTTTAAAAGCATTAACTCTGGTATGGCGAGGTGCTCAGTGAGTAAAGATGCTTGCCACCAAGCTTGATGGACCTAAGTTTGATCCCTGGGTCAGTCCCGCATAGGTAAGGAGAGAATTGACTCACACAAGTTGTCCTCTGACATCTACACATGTGGTGTGGCACGTGTGTGTGTGACATGCACACACAAGATAAATAATGTTAAAATATTTTTAATATAAAGTTGGGCTGGGGAGATGACCCAGTGGGTAAAAATGCTCACTGTACAAGTGTTAAGCACCTGAGTTCAATTCCCAGCATCCACGTGAAAAGCCAGGCATGACTTTACACGCCTGTAATCCCAGTGCTTCAGGGAGATAAGGGTGGAGACAGGAGGATGGCTGAAATTTACCAGATGCCAGCCTAGCTCCAGGTTCAGTGAGAGATGGTGTCTCAAAAGAATAAAGCAGGAGAGAAGGCTCGGCAGTTACAAGCACTGGCTGCTCTCGCAAAGGACCCAGGTTCAATTCCCAGCACCCACATGGCTGCTAACAACCATCTGTAACTCCAGTTCCAGGTGAATCTGATGCTCTCTTCTGACCTCTGTGGGCATCGCACAACACGGGTGTACTTACACATGCAGGCAACACACTCATACACATAAAATAAATAAAAAAATTTTTGGTCTTTTTTTGAGACAGGGTCTCCCTGTAGCCCCAGCTGTCCTGGAACTCGCTATGTCCGACCAGGCTGGCCTTGAACTCACAGAGATCCACCTGCCTCTGCCTCCCCAGTGCTGGGATTAAAGGTGTGCGCCACCATGCCCAGCAATAAATAAAATATTTTTAAATGAATAAAGCAAAAAGGAACACAGCAGGACACCCACGTCTTCCTTTGCCTGGATGCACACGAACCACACATATACATACAAGCAAATAAATAAATAATGAAATAAAAACATAAACCCAATGATATTATTCTGCTCAAATTTCTTCCAGAGTTTTTGACTCTCCAAGGGTAAAATCCAACATTCTTGGTATGGCCTTCAAGGTCATCCCAAACCTGCCCCTTCCCATCTCCCATCACTAACGGTGATCCAGACACTGGTCCTCAGTTCTCGAGGCTGTACCCTCTGCTCAGGTTTGTGCTTGCTAGTCGTTCTTAAGAGCAGCTCTACTTTCCCGCCGCAGATGCACTGACTAGACAATTTGTTGGATGACTGAGCTGTATGTGTGCTTCCCTTATGTAGCCCAGGCTGGCCTCCAGTTCTACAGCAAGGAGCTTGGTGGGTCTGAGAAGAGAAGAGTCTAGGCTGGCTACAGTATGCTGAGCAGAGGAGGCATCCGGCTGAGGCTGTGAGGGGGGCCGGACTCAGACGGGGTGGATGCCACGTTTCTGTCTCCCCATGTATCTTTCCTTTTTCTATTAATTAATTTATGAGTTAGTGTATTACCTGCAGGTATGTAAGTGCACCCATGTCATGCAATGTCCAAGGAGGTCAGAAGAGGACGTAGGATACCCTGGAGGTTATGGAGGGTTGTCAGTCACCGTATGGGTCCTGGGAGTCGAACCCTGGTTGGTCCTCTGCAAGAGCAGCCAGTGCTCTTTACCACTGAGCCGTCTCTCTAGCCCCCAGTCTGCATCTTATAGATTCCCGTGCGTGGTTCTGTGTGAAGCAGCTGCATTTTAACAATGTGTGGTTGTTGTGGATTTGTTCTTCAGAACTGTTCGAAATCTGTGTAACACAGACAATTGCTACTACTCATAAACAAGGCCACTTTGCAAATATGGACAATGAGCTGACCCCCTTAGATTTATTTTCAACTTATTGGGAGTCAGAGAAATCAATCAAGACCTGGGGTGACAGTGGGAATTTTTACTGGAGCAAAATAAAACACGGCCAGCCCAATATACACATTGGACACCCTGAGGCTCCAGGCAGCCTCTAACACTTGCCTGCTCACGGCGGGGAGGCGTCCTGTCAGACGCTGACTGCGAGTGCCATGTTATCCAGTTTCTGTCACCTTCCCAGTGGGCCAGTCCCACTGTGGTACTTTGGACTGAGGAGGCCAATGAGGTGACTGTGTCAAGTCTGAGGAGGAGTCACCTGCACAGTGCGAGAAGAGGGAAAGAGACAGATGAAGAAAGGAAAGCCTTGGGGTGTGGGGTCAGAAGTTGTGCTGGATGCTTTAGTGTCAACTTGACACACCTGGGTTGAGGGAGCCTCAGTTGGGGAATT
>NW_008348199.1:3414036-3418205 GCF_000622305.1 Nannospalax galili | reverse complement strand
TGTGGGTGGTGCCACCCCTGGGCAGGTGGGCCTGTGCTGAGCAGGGGCCAAGGGAACAAGCCAGTAAGCAGTGTTCCTCCATGGCCTGTGCTCCAGCTCCTGCTTCCAGGTTCCTGCCCTAAGTTCCTACCTTGGGCTCCCTGATGAACTGCGACCTGGGAGATGCAAGCTGAATAAACCCTTTCCTCCCCAAGTTGGTAGTGGTCAGAATGTTTTGTCACAGCAATGAAGAAACAAAGACAGAAGTCAAAGGTCCTCTGTGCTCTCCTGGCCTTGTCTAAAAACTTCTTTCCTCCTTCAATAGCTGCAGCACACATTACGAGGTGTCACCCCTCACAGCTCTGGAGGCCAGAAGTCTGTCATCAAGGTGTCAAATCGAGGAAGGAATTCATCCTAGCCTCTTCTGGCTCTGGTGGTCCCTCGCTGTTACAGACTGAATGTTTGTCTCCTTCAAAATGCACTTATTTAGGGGTCGCTGAGATGGCTCAGTGGCTGAAGGTACTTGCTGCCAAGCCTGTGGGCCTGAGTTTGATCCCTGGCACCTCACCACATGGTAGAAGGTGAGAACCAACATTTGCAAGTTGTCCTCTGACCTTCACATGTACACCATGTCAAGTGTGTACAGAGAGAGAGAGAGAGAGAGAGAGAGAGAGAGAGAGAGAGAATTCACCAGCTTTTTGGAGACAGCACTTAGGACCTCCTCTGTGCTAGGCAAGTACTCTACCCTGAGCTATGTCCCTAACCTCCTATAAAACTTGTACATTAGAACCCTAGCCCCCCCTCCATGTGATGGTATGTGAATCAGAGGAGCTGGAGAGAGGAGCAGAGATTAAGAGCACTGGCTGCTCTTGCAGAGGACCTGGGTTCAATTCCCAGCACCCACATGGTGGCTAACAACTATCTGCAACTCCAGTTGCAGGGGAACCTGATGGCCTCTTCTAACATCTGTGGGCATTGTATCACATGGGTACACTTACATACATGCAGGCAATACACTCATACACACAAAATAAAAATAATAAATAAAATCTTTTTTAAAAAAAAGGATCAGGACCTTTGGGGAATAATTGAGTTCAGATGAGGTCATGAGGCTGGAACACCTAGAATGGGATTAGTGCTCTTGTTAGAAGTCCCCCCCACTTCCCATTCCCCTAGCCTCCCTCCCTCAACGTATGAGGATCCAATTAGAAGCAACCACTCTAAAAACCAGGAAATGGGTCCTCACTGCCCACAAATCTGCCAGTACTTAATCTTGACCTTTCGAGTCTCCAAGACCATGAGAAATAACTGCTTATGCCCCGTCCACAATCTGTAGTTTCATTCAAAGAGTCCAGCCAACCAGACACCTGTGGTCCTTGACATTCCTTGGCTTGTAGCCGCATCCATAATCACTGCTTCCGCCACCAAGTGGCCTCTCCCCTCTGAAGCAGTGTCTTTGTGTCAATCTCCTCCTTATAAAGACACCACTCAGTAGATAAGCTCCTACAGTAATGGAGGATGACCCTCTCTGAACCTGACCACCACCTCAAAGATCCTGTTTCCAAACCAGGTCACATTCACAAGACTGGGGAAGACATGAACTTGTGCAAGGGTTACTCCAAGTACCTGGAGTCCTGGCTAAGACTTCCCAGGTCCCCTGAGCCCTGGCTTCCCAAGCGGAGCCACTGGTACCCACCTATGTCTCTTGGTTATGACTCTGCACAGAGGCGGCCCCCATCTTTCCCTGTCACCCCTCCCCTAGCCTTTGACTATTTCTACAGACAATGACAATTCATTTTACAAACCTGTTTCAAAGCAGAGTGAATGCAGATGGGTCCTCCAGACCTTTCCTTTTAGCCCCTCTTCTCCCAGCAACTTAGAAAATCTGGGTAACAGCTACTTTTGATCTTGAGACTGACTAATTGGAATCAGCGTAGGGTCACTCTATCAAATGCTTCTGCTTACCCCAGTGGCTCCCTGTGGACCACAGGAACAGTGCAGAGGCGGCTTTGGGGATGCGCAGTTTGCTGTCTTGTGCTCCCTCTCAGGAAGTCCATGACAGCCACACGGATACCCACTGCTACCTGCTGTCACTCAGATGCCCTCAGCATCTCGGGAGACACTGGCTTTCTTCCACTTTTAGAAAGCCCGGAAAGTTTGCAGAACTTCCTCAAGGATACAGCAAATGTGGTCAACGGAAGATTTTGGATGTTGGCGCCTGTCTTTCCAATCCACTGCTCTGCCCGAGCTAGACTGGAGTTCCGGGCTGCATTATGAAGATGGGAGCATGCGCCAGTCCCAGCAAATGTGCCAGCGATGCAGCTCCAGGAGGACCATGCCAAAGGGATGTGGGCCGGGGAAGGGTGATGTGCTCTGCATGGGAGCTGGGGAAGGGTAGGGGAGTTTACCAGACAGCTCAGTCATGTCGCACACTTTCAAACCCTACCGGCTTTACCCCTGTAGTTCAGTCGTTCCTATCTTCCAGGCCTTTAAAACTTGCAAACGAAGGTTCACATCAATAATCGCTGCGCGCTCCAAGGCGTGATTCCCTCAGCAGATGTAAGCAGGCGGCTGGGAGGCCTGCAATGATCAGCTCTCTGCATCAGGGCTGCTCTTTTCTGTCCATCGTAGCAGCCCACTTTAAGAGAACAGGCAGCCGGGCGTGGTGTCTCACGCCTTTAATCCCAGTACTGGGGAGACAGAACAGGTGGGATCTCTGTGAGTTCAAGGCCAGCCTGGCTTACATAGTGAGTTCCAGGCCATTTGGGGCTACAGGGAGACCCTTATACACAGCAACACTTGGAAACACGCCAAGGACACTTCTCTGGGCAGGAAGGACAATGCAATACATTAACAATGTCTCGTTTGTCTTTGCTCTGCCAAACAAAAGTATCAGACCCCTTTGGGGAATTCTCTCCACAAGCAAAGAACAGGCCTGCACAGGAGCCTACTGGCCTGGGACCTGTGGCTGTGTGGGACTGGGCAGGTGCGCCTGGCAGGTGGCTGCCTTGTGCAGATTGCCGGAAGTCACAGCTCTTCTCCGTGCCCAGTTACAAGTGTATTTAGATGAACCTACCAGAAGTGAACGCAGCACCTGGATCTTAATGTTAGTGAGGACCAAAGCAAATGATTTCTCTCTCTGTCGCGAGTCAGAAAAAAAATGAAGGCGAAAATAACTTGGCGGAATATAAGGGTGCTTATCAATCATCCCAGCACGTGGGAGATGGAGGCAGGAGGTACAAGAGTTCAAGGTCAGGGTGGAGAGATGGCTCAGCAGTTAAGAGCACTGTTTGCTCTTGCAGAAGATCCAGGTTCGATTCCCAACACCCACATGGCATCTACTAACCATTTAAACTCCAGTTCCAGCAGATCCAATGCCCTCTTTTGACCTCTGAGGTACTGTATAACATGTACTTACATACATGCAGGCAATACACTCATACACATAAAATAAAAATAATAAATAAAATATTTTTAAAGAGTTCAAGGTCATCCTCAGCTACATTTTGAGTCTGGGAACAGCCTAGGCTATAAGATCTTATCTCCAAAAAGATGAAAATTAACTTGTTCTTGTAGTCAGTGTCCCTCAGCTTACGCTGGGGTCATGGCCTGATAAATTTGTCCCAAGTTGCAATGATCCTATTCTAAGACACACCAGAGGACCAGTAAGATGGTTCAGCCAGTAAAGGTGCTTGCTGCCAAGGCTGAAAACCTAAGTTTGAGCCCCAGGACCCAGGTAATGGAAGGAGAAAGCCAACCCCTACATGTTGTCCTCTGACCTCCATGCCATGGCACATATGTGCTTACATTCATACGCATATTCACATGCCCACAAAAAATTTTTAACGTAGGGACTGGAGAGATGGCTCAGTGGTTTAAGAGCACTAACTGCTCTTGCAGAGGACCTGGATTGGAATCCCAGGACCCGTATGGTGACTAACAACTGTCTGTAACCAGCTCCAGGGGGACTGAGAGCCTTCTTCTGTCCTCCAGAGGCACTTCACGACATGGGTATACTTACACACATGCAGGCAATATACTCATACACATAAAAATAAATGCCAGGTGTGGTGGCGCACGCCTTTAATCCCAGCACTTGGGAGGTGAGTTCCAGGTCAGCTGGGGCTACAGAGAGACCCTGTCTCAAAAAGACCAAAATAAATAAATAAATAAATAAATAAATAAATAAA